>NW_026869089.1:118684-301207 GCF_020745735.1 Hemiscyllium ocellatum | reverse complement strand
AAGCCAGCTTCTGTCTGAAATAATTACCTCCCTGACTTTTGTAAATCTTTTTCCTCACGCCTCAAAATATCCCTCAGTTTTGAATCCCCAACGCTCGGGAAAAGACATCAGCCCTTTAGCTTATCTGTAACCCTCATCATTTTATAAACCTCTGCAAAGTTACCCCTCCATCTCATACTCTCCAGTGAAAAATGTCCCAGCCTATTCAGCCTCTCCTTATAGCTCAATCCCTCCATTTCCAGCAACATCCAGGTTAACTCTTCTGAACCCTCTCCAGCTTAGTAATATCAAGATCAATAATATCAAAGTGAATAGTCAAGGTATTTGCTAAGGGTACGGGGGAGTCCAAAACTAGAGGACATAGGCTTAAGCTGAGAGGGTAACATTTAAAAGTGACCTAAGGGCAGCTTTTTCACCCAGAGGGTGGTGTGCCTATGGAATGAGCGGCAGGATGACCAGACTGGACACAGTATTCCAGGAGAGGTCTCACCAATGTCCTGTACAGCCACAACATGACGTCCCAATTCCGATACTCAAAGGTCTGACCTATGAAGACAAGTGTGTTAAACTCCTTCTTAGCCACTTTCTATATCAGATGCAAATTTTAAAGAATTAAACCTGACAGCCTAGGTTTCTGTACTACAACACCACCAAAAGACCCTACTTTTAATTGTATAGGTCCTGTTCTTGTTTGATTTACCAAATCCAATGCCTGGCATTAATCCAGACTATCCTCCATCTGCCACCCCTCAGCCCAGTGTGTGATATGACTGCCACCCCCCCCCCCCCCTTCAATTTAAAATGCCCACCCCTCTCCAGGAGGCCTGCACACTCCGGCCTTGATTTTCACAAAGACCCTGAGCTTGGGTTGCCTTGTGTGGTTAGAGGGAGGAGGGACAGATTGCAGACACAGTCAGTGGGGAGGAGAGGCTGGACAGTAATCAGCGGCCTGGTATCATTTCATGTTTTAGGAAGAGGGCAGACACACGTTAGAGGTGGGTAAGATTGATCGGTGTTTTGGGGTCAGAAATTAATCCCTTCCTTCGCCTCTGGTGTTCAGTAATAAACATCTATTTGAGACCCTTCATTGGGCAGAGTGTTTCTGCGGGATTTCTTTCCCTAATATTGCAGACTACAGATAATAGCGATTAAAGATGTTCATAGTTAATTTCAATATTCAGCAAGTACACTCAATATCCTACAGTTGAGACAAATATCTTGCATTTGTTTAATAATACAAAGTGTTTTTTGTAATTCAGTAATAGTAACCTGATTATAATCAATCCACACTGAGCTGGAAGCGGGCACTAAAATATGACCCAAAATCTGGTATGGTAGTATAGTGGGCAGTGTCCGTGTCTCTGAGCCAGAGCTCTGGATTGATTCCAATTCCTGAACTTGTGTGGTAGTGTTCCTAGCTCTGGATGAGAAGGTCTGGATTGAAGTCCTGCCTGTTGCAGAGGTATGTCACAGTATGACAGAACAGGCTGATGGACAAACACACAGGAGAATAATGTTACAGCTTTATGGGTATTGCCGAGTGGTGCTCGTGTCCCTACCTCTGGGCACAAAGGTCTAGGTGTAAATCCCACAGAAGTGTCTCCTAATATATCTGAACAAACTGATTAAACTGGTTTAGAATGTGACTTGATGGAGAAGAAGAGGTGTCAGTGTTGCATTTCAGAATTTAGGCCCGGGATGACTGAAAGTACAGCCATTCGTGTTGATTGAAGTCACATTTCGCAGCAGGAAAGGTTTATAAAATCAGAACGGTCATGGATAGGTTGAGTAGTCAGGGTTTTTCCCCGGTTAGGGGCGTCCAAAACTCGACGGCATTGGTGGAAAGTGAGAGGGAAAGGTTTTGATGAGGCCTAAAGGGCATCTTTTCACATAGAGGGTGGTGTGCGTATGGAATGAGCTGCCAGAGAAGTGGTGGAGGCTGGGTACAACTACATCATGTAAAAGGCATCTGGATGCTGACAGACCTGCGAGCTTTTCCAGCAATTTCTGTATTTCTTTTAAAAATGCATTCATTTTAACACACGTATTCTGAATAAATTAGACATTTTTATTTTTTAATGAAGCAGGAACATAAAAACATATCTTCAAATCGACCAAGACCATTTTCTGCTCAGGGTATGGCTCTGTGTATGACAGCAGCAATGATGCAACGACATGGAGCAGGGAATGTGATGGAGACATAGTTTGGACAATGTACATGGGATAATATCTGGACAAAGTTCTTTCAAGTAAAAATTGGCGAGTGTGTGTGTGAGTGTGTGTGTGTTATAGAAAGGGAAATATTGATTATATATTTGCAATACAAAAATAGTTTGCCATTCATCTTTCCACCATAGTTGGAGTAACATTGCTCTGGATCATAAACGTGCTATTTGAGCAGATAAAGATACTAGCCTGACTTGTTCCTAAAACTGACCCTGACCCAGTCTGAGACCGATATCATCGGCTATATCACCGACCTGGTTACATTTAACATTTGTTGTGAGCAGTGAGGAGTGGGACTAGAAAAGGAAACAGTGACCCAAAAAGCCGGGGAACTATAGACCGGTGAGCCTGATGTCAGTGGTGGGTAAGTTGTTGGAGGGGATTCTGGGGATAGCATTTACATACATTTGGGAAGGTAAGGGCTGATCAGGGTAGACAACGTGGCTTTCTGCATGGGAAATCATGTCTCATTAATTTGGTTGAGTTTTTTTGAAGAGATGACAAAGAAGATTGATGAAGGCAGTTTGGTTGACATTGTCTATGTGGACTTCAGCAAGGTGTTCTTTTAAAGAACAAAGAGCAAAGAAAATCTTACAGCCCAGGAACAGGCCCTTCGCCCTCCAAGCCTGAGCCGATCCAAATGTACTGTTTAAATCTGTCGGTCAATTCCTAAGCATCTGTATCCCTCTGCTCCCCACCTACTCCTCTGCTCCCACCTACTCATGCATCTGTCTAGACGCACCTTAAATGAATCTGCCGTGCCTGCCTCTACCACCTCTGCTAGCAACACGTTCCAAACGCCCCCCGCCCTCTGTGTAAAGTACTTACCGTGTGTATCCCCCTTAAACTGTCTACCTCTCACTTTGAAAGCACAACCTCTCGTTATTGAATCCTTCACCCTGGGAAAAAGCTTGTCTCTGTCCACCCTGTCTATAACCTTCATGATTTTGCAAACCTCAATAAGTTCCCCCCCAATCTTCTTTTACTAGTGAAAATAAACCTACCTACTCAGCCTCTCTTCATAGCTAGTATTTCATTCTGATTGGTAGACAGATTAGTAAGGTTCGGTCACATGGGATACAGAGGAAGCTAGTCACAATTGGCTTGAAGGAAGAGGGGTATTTTTCAGACTGGAGGCTTGTGAGCAGCAGTGTGCTGTAAGAATCAGGACTGAGTTCACTGCATTTCATCATTTATGTCAAGGATTTAGATGTGATATTGGGGCCATAGTTAGTAAGTTTACAGACGACATCAGAATGGTGGTGTAGTAGATTATCTCAGAGTACAACAAGACCACAAATAGATGGGACAAAGGGGCAAGGAGTGACAGATGAAGTTTTATTTAGATAAAGACGAGGTTTTGTATTTTGGGAAGGCAAATCAGGGCAGAAGTTATACACTTAATGGTCAGGTCCTGGGGAGTGTTGTGGAACAAAGGGACATAGGGCTGCAGGTACATTGTTCCTTGAAAGTGGAGTCGAATGCAGACAGTGCGGTACAGAACACATTTGGCACATTTGCCTTAATCAGTCAGAGCATTGAGTATAGGAGTTGTGGTGGCATGTTGTATCTGTACAGGATGTTGGTGAGGCCACTTTAAGAATACTACGTACAACTCGGTTTTCTGCAGAAATGACTTACACAGATGTCCCAGGACTGGAGGTTTGAGCTTTAGGGAGAGGTTGATTAGGTTGGGTGTTTCCCCCTGGAGTGTCAGAGGTTGAGGGGTCACATTATAGAGGTTTATAAAACCATCAGGGGCATGGATATTCTGAACAGCCATGCTCTGCTCCCCAGGATAGGGGAGTCCAGAACAGGAGAGTATAGGTTGGAGGGGAGAGGGGGAATGATTTAGAAGGACTGAAGATAAATGTTTCACACACAGAGTGGTGTGTGTTCAGAAAGTGCTGTCAGAGGAAGTGGTGAAGGCGGTTACAATCGCACATTTAAAAAGTATCTGAAAGACGAGGGATATCGGCCAAATGCTGGCAAATGGAACTGGATCAGATTTGATATCTGATCGGAGTGAACAGATTGGACTAACGGGTCTGTTTCCATTCTGCATGACACTTTGATTCTATCAGAGGAACGACGAATAATTCTGAATGGACCTTTCAAGTGGGAATCCTCTTCACTGGAAGTTTATCGTGCCTCTATGTTCACATTGATTGAAAGCTGCATTAGGTAAATATTTGACAGAGAAGTGAGTCATGGATAATGGGACACAGACAGGAAAGTGGGGCTGAGACCCCAACCTGATCAGCCACAATCTTAGTGCCTGGTGGAGAATTTTCAAAGTATCTAATGACTCACTCCTGTCCCTCAATCCGTGTTCCTGTGTTCCATTCAGCCCATTAAACCTGTTAGGCAGGAGCATTTAGAGGCTACTTACTTCTATAACCTGGTGCACAGAAACAGAGGAGATCATTCGGCCCTTCAAGACTGTCCCACACGCTTTGATGTGATTTGAGAAATGTAATTGTAAAACCCAGGCTGGGTATGAAAGAGGCCCCTCATCTCTCTTTACAGAGCTTCCCCTCTCTGAAACTTGTGCTCCATTTGTGGTCATGTTGTAGACCCAAATTCACTATGAATATAGCCGCCATACCTCACCCAGCGATGGCTCACAAAATCCTCTGTCTCCCTGACGGCAACATTCAAAAACAGAACATTCATGAAAATAACACCCACTAACTTTCCAATAACAGAATGTGAGAACATCAGACACAGGGGCAGGTCGTCACTCCCCAAGCCTGCCTTGCCCTTCACTAAGATCATGACTGATCTGTTCTCGGTCTGAAATCCTCTTTCATACCCAATTCCTCATCGCCCTCACTCTCTGACAGGTCAATATCCATCTACCTCCTCTTCAAATACTTTCAGTCATCGGCTCCCCGAACACTCTTGAGAAGAGAAATCTTGATATTCAATGCCACCTGTTTGAAGAAACCCCTTGCTGCTCCTATACCATGGCCTATTGATATGAACAAAAGAGGTTGACACAAGGGGTCAGGTAAAAATGACTGGCCCTGATATCAAGGCTTCTGTTGACATCAAGGAGCTTAACAAATCTGAACTTAATGGGAATCAGAGTAAACTCTCCAGTGTTTGGAGTCAAACATGGCACAAAGGAAGATGTTCATCATCTCAGTCCTGGGTCACCTCTGTGGGAGATCCTCAGGGTAGCTTCCTCTTCACAAACATCTTCAGCTGCTTCATCAATGTCTCCCCGCCCCCACCCTCCCCACCATAAGATCAGAAGTGGGGATGGTCACTGAAGATTCCACAATGTTCAGAACATTTTATCCCCCGTCAGCTCCTGAACTGGTCTGTGTCCATGTGCAGCAAGACCAGACTCCATTGAGGTGTGTGCTGTTAACGTGTCTGTAACATTCATGTAACAGCACTGCCTGACACTGCACATTGCCACAGTAAAACAAGAGTTCATTCCGCACCTCACACTGGTTTCACAGGGATATGAGGAAGTCGTTCAGCCCATTGACACTATTGGAGAAGAACAGGGACAGCCCATTCAGTGCCTCCAGCCTATTACTCAGGAAGAGAAGGATTCTAGTGTGATGGGCCACACCAGTTCCCTTGAAAATATTTGAAGGCAGTAGCCTAGATTCTAATGTTTTCTTATTTTAAAGGAAATGTAAAGTGTCTGTTCCAGATGCAATGTGACAGGTCAAACTACTCGGTGGTGAGCAAAGTACATTTATTTAAACACGAAAGATGAAATAAAACCAAAGAAAGAGAAATTTAGAATAACATAATTCTATTGGACAGCTTAACAGAATAATAGAACTAGGAACTATTACTAATGAACTAGTCCAACATAGAAAATTCCAATAACCACAAAAGGAAAATGCAGGAATAGAAAACAGCATCTAGAGAAAATTCAGAGAGTGTAGCAGCCAGGAGACATTCTGTGAAACTTCCAACTCTGTGGAGACCCCTATGTTACTGAGAAACCAAAACCCAGTGATCCTAATCTGTGAGAGCTGGCCACACCCATTCACTGCATTAAAATAAACCTAAGGCCTCCCTCGCTGTTTACTCAAGTGGTCTTAACTAGCCAGCTTCGTAACGATCGTTCAATATCTCTCTTGAAAGAAACCAGGATAAAAAAGCCTATTAAAGCTACAGCATCATCACACTTGTCAACACATCGAGCTGTCATACAGGAACCAGGGGCAACCCAATCAGGCCCTTGGCCTTGTCCAGTCGAACGAGGAAGAAGCCAGTCAGTCCCTTGAGTCACTTACACAGGATCAATAGGAGGCCATTCCCACCTCAATGCACTTACACAGGGGCAGAATGAGGTAATTGATGCTGATTCCTGATGAATGTCTTATGCCCAAAACGTCGGTTCTCCTGCTTCTCGGATGCTGCCTGACCTGCTGTACGTTTCCAACAATCGACTCTCTACTCTGATCTCCAGTATCGGCAGTCTGAGGTGTCTCCTAATTGATGCTCCAACATGATAAACAATTGAAGCAGAGGCTGCATAGACAGACTGCTCCACGTTGTTCCTCATGGCTCTGTTGCTCATGATACACATGTGGGACTTAACTTGGTTTTCTCGCGGTGAGGAGGGAAGCCATATGTGTGAAGTCTCAAGAAGGCACCTTCCATCTCCGAGAAGCCAGCCTGGTGTTCTCTGTGTAGAGCGGAAGCTGATGGGAATGGCTACCTGTTTCAGATGGAAGGTATTGTGGCTGCTGTTGGGGATTGTGAGTAACCTGACGTTCAGAACAGGTTCACACGTCGACTACACAATAACGTGGGGAGAGTTAATGTAGGTATATAAACTATTAGGAAATACACGTTGGACTGATGGATGGACTCTCTAAGTTCAAATAATGCTGATCTTGTTCATGTTGATCTTGTCCAGTGCACGTCCTGTTCAGTGTAACCTGTAATGCCTTACTCTGTCCTAGTCTATTTCCACCCTATGATCTGTCTGGCCATGCTTACTATAATCTGCCTCCACTGCTCATAAATAAAGTGTTTCCTTGTACTGAGGTACACGTGGCAATAAATCAAACCAATCAATCCTGGGTAAAGTATGAATTTCTCTCCCTGTCAATGTCTGTTTGGAAATAAGTGATCGCTGCCACTCTTCGTGTTTCAGCATCACTATTTTTTAATCTCTCACAGTTCTACAGATTAAACACTCAGCCTCTTCGCTCTATTCTATGATACCATCCCCCGTGTCTGTGGTAAGGAGATCATTCCTTACAAAGGTGATCAAATCTGTAGAGAGTGCCCCAAATACTCTCTCAGCAAGGCTCTACAACAGCAGGAAGATGGCTTTACTTATGTACTCGAATCATCTTACAATGAAGGACAGTATACCATTGACTGCACCCCTTACTTACACAGGGTTTGATTCGGAGCAGTCAGCATAGACTTGTGAGTGGGAGATCATGCTTCCAAATTTGTTAGAGTTCTTTGATGAAGTGACCAGGAAGGTTGATGAGGACAGAGCAGTAGACGTAGTCTCTATGGATTTCAGTCAGGCCTTTGATAAGGTCCCACACGGCAGGCTGCTCTGGAAGGTTATATCGCATGGAATGCTGGGGGAACAGGCCAATTGGATGCACAGTTGGCTTGATGGTAGGAAGCAGAGGGTTTAGTGGAAGGATGATAGTCAGACTGGAGGCTGGGTCCATTGCTGTTTGTTATCTATGATTTGGTTGAGAATGTACAAGGTATGATTAGTTAGTTTGCAGATGGCACTAAAATAAGTGGGAGCATGATCAGTGAGGAAGTTTATCAGAAATTGCAGCAGGATTTTAATCAGGTGGGGAAGCGGGCCGAGAAATGGAAAATGGAATGTGTGAGGTCTTGCCTTTTGGAAACTTAAATCAATGTAGGAGTTTCATGTTGAATGGGAGGGCCTTAAGGTGTGTCGTGGGAAGAATGACCATTGGGTTCAGGTGCACGGTTCTCTGCGAGTGGAGTCACAGGTAGACAGGGCAGCGAGGAAGTCTTTTGGCACACTGGCCTTCATCAGGCAGGACATTGAGTATAGAAGTTGGGAATTTATGTTGCAATTACACAGGACTTTGGTAAGGCCGCACTTGGAGTATTGTGATCAGTTTTGTCACCTTGTTATCGGGAGGATATTATTAAATAGAAAGAGTGCATAAGAAGTTTATAAGGATGTTGTCAGGACCCAGTGGTCTGAGTTATAGGGAGAGGTTGAACAAACTAGGACATTTTGTTTAGAGTGTAGGAGACTGAGGGGGGACCTTATAGAGCTGTATAAGATCATGAGGGATATGGATAGGGTGAATGCTCTCAGCTTTTTTCCAAGGTTTAGAGAATCGAGAATAGAGGGGATGAGTTTAAGGTTAGAGGGGAAGGAATAAAAGAGAAACTGAGGGGCCACTTCTTTACACAGAGGCTGGTACGTGGATGAGCTGCAAGCAGATGTAGTTGAGGGGGTACATTAACAACATTTCAAAAGCATTTGGATAAATATGTGGATAGGAAAGGACTAGAAGGATATGAGCCAACTGCAGGGAAATGGGGTGAGCGTGGATGGACATTTACAAGGTGGAGTCGCACCCCTCTGTTAATTAAAACCAAACACCCAGAAAAGCTCCCCTCACCTTGTAATCTGTTAAAATATGAGCGACACAGATCTCCTACATTCCACTATTTTTTTAAAAAAAACAGCCAGTCAGTTTCTTAACTTTAATAGCGAATACTAAACAACAACTATTCACAAATACAAGCCCCTCTGTTTCTTAACTACTTACTATCTGACTCCAACTCTGTAAAAATATGTTATTCCAACAACCCACACGTTAAACATTACAATCTCAAGACCACACAGTCTCCATCTTCCACGCTGTCTTCACTCTTCCAGCTGCTGATCTCCCTGGGTCATTTTTCTTACTGCAAGTAGGTTTTACATGAACATGTATCTTTGATAGAGAGTGTTTGAGTTGGCCAGTTAGCACTCCTGCTCTACAGCAGATACACTGCTGTTGGATTGCAGTGGCTCTCCCTCTAGTGCTCAAAATGCTGGGTTTATACACTCCCCATGATACAACAATTCTCATAATGTGATTGCTTTCCAGGTTCCAAACAATAATATTCAAATTCCATTGGCTTCTGGTATCCGGAGCGTTATTCAAACCCTTGCTTGTATTTGAATTGTTGTCAAAGTAGCAACCAAAACTCAGGATTGTCATTGTTGTCTACAACCATCTGCGACAATTTGTCATGTAACCATTCAAATGTTGTCAGGCCAGTACGAAATTCAATCATTCTTTTTCTATAATTGAAATTTTGTATTTTTTTTCTGGTGGATATTGAGTTTTTTGGACAAGTAGCCAATTAGCCACTCAATTCCATCATTAACTTTCTGTGTCAACACATCTCCACCCCTATATCCCAAGCATCATGCACAATTTTCAAAGGGTTTCAAAATATTTGGTGTAGCTAAATCTGGTGCGGGGTGATTAAACCTGCTTTAACATTCTCAAATACCTCCTGGCATTGTTCTGTCCACCACATTCTGTGACCTTCTTTCATAAATCCATCAGTGGTGCCAATACGCTGCTGAAGTTTGCAACAAACTTCCGATAGAATCCACTCAGTTGCAAAAATCGAACACCTCTTTCTTCGAGGATGGTCGTGGAAATTCCTCAAAGCCCTTTATCTTTGTGTTGCATTGGATCAACCTTCCATGTCCAATGTAATGTCCCAAGAACATCACCTCTGCCTTCGCGAATTCTGTTTTCTTTAAGTTTATTACCAGGTTTACTTCTTGTAATCCTTCAACATGCTCTGCCAAATGTCACATGTGGGCTTTCAATCACTTGCTGAAGATCACTACATCATACAGATAAGTTGCACAATTTGTTCATCTGGCCACAACTCTGTTCCTGAGTCTTAAATGTGGCTGGAGCATTATTCATTCACATGACATTCTGTAACATTTTTGTCATATTCGGTATCTTTACCAGATAGTTTAACTGACTCAACACTTTTTTAATTTGAAAGGGGCCACTAAACCTGGCTTTGAAGGGATTTCCTACCACTGGTGGCAATACTAATACGTCATCCCCACGGGAAATCGTTAAAGTTTCAGTGTTTTTATCTGCCACTTGCTTCACTCTACACTGTGCCCTTTTCAGGTGCTGTTTAGCTGACTCACCTACTTCATCCAATCTCTCCCTCACCTCAGATAAATAATCCAAGTGTGAGATCTCCGACTTTGGTCCTGTCAATTTATATTTCATTCATTTCAAAGGGCCTCTCACTTCATGTACGAATATTAACTCAAAGGAAGGAAAATGAGTAGATATATTTGGGGCATCTCTATGGCAAGCAATATAATGAGACGCCTTTATTCCAATAATTCGGGTAATTCTAACAGTACGCTATTAATATTGTCTTCAGCATCTGATGCCAACTTTCCAAGGCTCCCTGGGATTCGGGATTGGACGCACTTGATTCAAACTGCTGTATGCCAAAACTATCCATCAAACAGCTGAGCGGTAAAATGAGACCCTTGGTCTGACTGAATCACACACCGTAGCCCACAGTGAGTAAAGATAGCTCCCAACTCCTCTGCCTCCCTTTTTGCCTTCACACCCCAAAATGGAATTATCCCTGGAAATCGGGAAGACACGTCCATTATGATCAGCGGATGTTGGTTTCCACTTTTATTTCAGAAAGGGGAGCTCCACAATTAATCATAACCCACATGAAAGGTGTATTCGAATACAGGGTTTGGCAACAAAGGTGCTGGTTTATACTGCCTGGGACTTACCTACCATTTGGCAGGTATGAAATGTACAACAAAAAATAACCACGTCCTTGTGCATTCCAGCCACTAGAGATGCTTTAGCCTGAGTCTTCCGTACATCAACTCCTTTGGCTTTTATCTTTCGGTTTTCCTTCCTGTTGGAACTTATGAGAGTGGGATCTTGTTACTACACAGTCTGGAAAAATCCCTGGGTATTTTTCTTTTAATTCCCCAGTTCCCTAGTCTTACTTTGGCTTCTCCACCACAAGGGCTGCCTCTCCCACCTTGGATCCTGCTAAATCATTCCCAAGAACAAACTGTATTCCTGGAACTGACACTCTATCGTTCACTCTCGCTGTTACTTCCCCAACCTTGATTTGGCACTCCAACCTGATGTTACACAGGGAATGCTTAATTTCTGTCCCCATTCCACAAGTTATCACGCTGTTGAGTAACATGCCAGAAAGAGTGAAAATACTTTCATCTCTTACTATTAGAGGGGGAGGGAAAGTGAGGACTGCAGATGCTGGAGATCAGAGTTGAAAAGTGTGGGGCTGGAAAAGCACAGCAGGCCGGCAGCATCCGAGAGGCAGGGGAGTTGACATTTCAGGCATACGTCCTTCAGCAGAAAAGTGGGGGGTAAGGGAGAGGGAAAGCGGCTGAGAATTACATTGGAGGGTAGGGGTGGAGCTGGGTGGAAGGGAGCTTGAAAGGCGATCAGTAGATGCAGGTGATGACTGATGGTGAAAGGTCGGAGAGGAGGGTGAAGTGGATAGGTGGTAGGACAGCTGGAACCCTCAAACTATACAGCATCAACGTTGACTTCACTAATTTCCAAATCTCCCCTCCCCAACCTCAACCCAGATCCAACTTAGCACTGCCCTCTTGAACTGTGCTAACTGTCCATCTTCCTTTCCACCTACCCACTCCACCCTCCCCTCCGACATATCACAATAAATCCCATTTATATCTTCCTATCGCCCTCCCAGTGTCCCTCCCACCAGCCCATCTCCTACCCTCCGAATTCTCTTTCAGCCCCCTGTTCCCCCCGCCACATTCCTGACGATGAGTTGATTCCTGATGTGTCGATTGTCCTGCTCTTCGAATGCTGCCTGATCTGTTGTGCCTTTCCGGCCTCTCAGTTCTCAACTATTAGAGACTGAGCAGCTCCCGTATCTTGGAAAATTATAACTACTTGTATTTCCCCCACACCCCGTTTTTCCTTAGTAAGGTTTATCTACGGAGGCAAATTCTTTATACAGACCAGGCACTGCCTCCATACCCAGCCCCTGCCTGTGCAGTGCACTCTCCTGCAGCTCCTCGGCTCCACTTCGGGTCTCCTTTAACAGGTTCACTAATACCATTGGCTTAAACTCTTTTACCACATCTTTTCCCAAAGTGTCTTCCTTCAATGCCCAGCACTGTGTGTCCCAGCTTACTGCAGTGAAAACACCTTTTCACAGTGCCCTTCTTAAACCATCGGCACTGTAATTTTTATGTGTTCCACTACATTATTGTCAGAACAACTGAGGCCTTTCACTTCCTTTCAACCCCTTGGACTTGTTTTTTCATCTGTGGTAAACTATTGCCAGTGTGCCTTTCTCTATGTTTTGCAGTGCAGGATCTCCCCTTCTCTCAATTTTTATCACCCACAAGATGAAATCCTCCCAGAAGCTAAATTTCATCTCATGCACCAAAGCATCTCATCTGCCCTTTCTGCTACGCTTCTCACTTCTTGAACTTTTTGTTCATTCACATGAATTCTTACCATCTCTGGAAGTGAGTCTTTTAACTCCTCCCTTCGAGCCTCACAGGTCTTATCCATTTTTAAAGCCTGCATCCTTCTATCAAAATGACTGTGTTTAATTCTTTCAAACTCAATATAAGTCTGACCTGGTTCTGTCTCTATATTTCTGAACTGCTGTCTATATTCTTCTTGTACGAATTCATAAGCACTCAAAATAACCTGTTTGCATCTGCATAATCTCTTGCTCCCTCATGAGACAGCACGGCACATACCTTTCAAGCTGTACCCACCAGCTTAGTCTGAACTAGCATTAGCTACAGGTTCACTGGACATGCCATCTGCCGAGCCAGTTTTGCAAATGAAATAGAAGTGGTTTTGGCATTTTTCGCACCGAAATATGGCAATGTATTAACATAGTTGTATACATCCCTACATTATCCCTTCATCTTTATCCTGCTAATTTAACTTTCTTATCTAATTCCAAACTTCTGAATTTCAAATTCTCCCTCTCTTCCTTTTTCCTCTGTTTCTCTTTCTCTATCTTCTCTCTCTTTCTGTTTCTTTCTTTATCTTCTAACTCCAGTTGTCATATTTGCAATTTAAGTTTCTCGAACTCGACTGCAGTTTCCTGCTTCTCTGATGGACCAAAGTGCTTGACCAACTCCATTATGATGACAGCTTTCCTTTTGTCTCTGGTGAAACCTAATTCTAACCTACATGTTAATTCTAGAAGTATGCCCTTCCTTTGTCTTTCTACACTTTCTTGGCAAATTTGGGAACCACCTTCAAACCTCAGAACCTCTTTAGTAATATTAAAAACCATTTCTTTTAATTTAACCAACAACAAGGAAACAAAATTAAATGAATTTTCTCACCTGTTTTATTTGAAGATCTACGTCACTAACTGCCAAGTGATGGAATCTGCTGGGACCTTTTGTACGCCAAAGCTGTTCAAATCTGTCTAAATCCTATACGACAAGCCCTCAAACTGTTATGATGTCGATGTTGAACTCCTTGTTAATTAAAACCACACACCCAGAAAAGCTCATCTCACCTCGTAATCTGTTAAAACACGAGTGACAAAGTAGTCGCAAATTCCACTATTAAGAGAAAAAGAACAATTAATAAGTATGTATTTTAACTCGCTGAGCTTGATGGTTTGTTTTCAGATGTTTTGTCACCATGACTAGGTGATATCATTAGTGAGAGTCTCTGGTGACGCACTGGTGGTAAGTCTCGTCTTTGTATTTCTAGGTCTTGGTTTCTTAAGGTGCATGATGTCATTTCCAGTTTTTTGTTCAAGGCAAGGTAGATAGGATCTAAATTGATGCGTTTGTTGATGTACTTCTCGCTAGAATGTCATGTTTCTAAGAACTTTCGTGCGTGGCTTTGTCCTAGGAAGTGCGTGTTGTCACAGTCAACGTGGTGTCCTTCTTTTTCTGAATGAATGGAAACTAATGATAGTGGGTCGTGTCTTTTGGTGGCCAGTTGGTGTTCATATATCCTGCTAGCACGACAACAGGACAGTCGGAAATGGAAAAAACAGATTTTATATACACTGTTTAATCAGTGTGTGTTCAGATAAGTAACACTCTTCATATGTGTATAACGCATTCTGAATGAACAACTGAGACACAGTTAACAAAAAATGATGCACATAATGAATAAAATTTTTTAAGCATTAAAACATTATTTGATCCTCATCTGAAGTGATACCTTCCCTTTCTCTCAATGTTCCCCCTTTTCTGGGATTCCCAACTCTAGTCTCTCATTTTTATCAGAATGTGTGTTAGAAATTCTTGTTTCTGGTTTCCAACCTATTTCAGTTAATCCCCTTTCTACCAGGAATTAAATATATTGGTCTGTTGGGTTCTTTCCAAAACTAGTGTCTGTCATATTATTGGAGAGGAAAGTTATGGCATCAGACCCAGCGTTTGAACATATTGCTCTGTTGTACGTGCACTGTACAAAGGACCACAGCACACAGGAATTGCCAAAAGATTGAGGGAAGTACATCTACTTCTTTCGATAATATAGTTTTCTCATTTTCCACATCTCCATATCTATATCCTCTCTCTCGTTCTCCCTTTGTATCTAGTTAATAAATCCACCAATCTTCGTGGCCCATCTCACAAAACTCATTCTTTCATTTTATACGTAATGCTTTCTTCAAGATGTAATGTGGTTATAATGAAGCAATGTAACTACAAAGACAGGCGGGAGGAGCTGGTCAGAGTTAATTGGAAGGGGAGCTGAGCAGGAAAGACCATGGAGCAGCAATAGCAGGAGTTTCTGGGGATAATTCGGAAGATAATACCAGAAATGCAACCCCAAGCTGATGAAACATACTCATGGGAGGACAAGGCAGCCAAGAGTGATAAGGCATCAAACCAAAAGAGGAAACATGCAATGTGGTGAAGATGATTGGGAATCCAGAGAATTAACTGGCTCTGAAACTACATAACTCTGGTATCACTGACACTACAGAGCTCTTAATCATTGTCAGGGAGAGAAACAGAGGAAACACATTCACTTTAAACACAGAAGATGGCATTTCTCAAGGAATAAGATTCAGGTGAATTAAACATTTGAATTAACATCAGTTAAATGCTTTTGCAGAATGTGTCAGATTGGAGGCAAGACCCGGGGAGACAGACCCTCAGCAGAATGAGAGTTTGAAATTGAAGTATTACCACATCAGAAACCAGGTGAGGTCACTGAGTACAGGACTGATGGGTGAATGGCCTCAGTGAGAATTGGGGAACAGACAGCAGAATTGCATTGCAGATATTGCAGCTGGAAACTGTATTCATGTAGTGCTGGAGACCACAGCAGCAGGAGAAGCAGACCTGCATTCAGCCACAACCTGTAACTTTTTGCCAGGATAACACCTCAGTCTGTCATTACAATAAACACCATCTATGGCTCAGTGACGAGTGTGGGTGAACATGTCAGAGTCAGAATCACATGAACCTTAACCTGATGCTAACTCATTAAAGCTACCAGACTTGACCAACAGATCTGAACGAAGCCCTGCAGTCCTGCCACATTCAGTTATAAATGGTGATGGACGATTAAACAAATGACTGGAGGAGAGGGCTCCACAAACATCCCCATCCTAAATAATGGAACAGACCTGCACATCAGTGTAAAAGAGAAGGATGTTTTATCTGCACCATCCTCTGCCAGAAGTGTTGAGTCGATGATACAGCTCACCCTCATCATGATGCCCACAAAATCACAGACGCCAGTCTTCAAATATTTCGAATTGCTGCATGTGAGATGAATAAACAGCTGAACACAGTAGATACGACAAAGGCAATGGGTCCTGACCCCATTCCTGCAATAGGACTGAAGACTTGTGCTACACAACAAGCCGTGTCCCTGGGGAAGCTGTTTCATTCCAGCTCCAACTCTGACATCTCCCTGGCAATGTGGAAAATTACTCAGCTGTGTCCAGTCCCCTAAGAGGGGAATAATTACAATCTGACCAATTATCACTCCCTCATTCCCATCACGACCGTCAAATTGTTGGGAGTTCTTTTTGACAGAACTGTCAAGCAGCATAGAAATACCCTGCTCAGTGTGGTTTTCGACAGGTCCCCATGTGGAGATGGTGCTGTTGTGGAAATATCACTGGATTACTAATCCAGACCAGGATAATGCTCTGGCAGCGGTTGGAAGTTAAAAACAATTAATAAAATATCGAGATCTAAAACCTGGGGTCAGTAACAGTGACCTTGAAGCCAATATCGATTGTAAACAGAATTTCCTTCTCCAATGTACTTTTAGGAAGTGAATCTCCCATGATTTCCTGGGCTGGCCTAAAACAGACTCCAAAGACCCTGACGTGTGATAAACATTTCAATGGTCTCTGAAACGGCCAAGCAAGGCCACTCATTTGTATCAAACTGCTCCGAGGTCTGAAAGGATGAAACCGGACAGAACACCCGGCCTCAGCAGCAATGTGGGAAAAGGGAATGGGAACACAGTCCTGTCGACCCTGCAGAAACCTCCTTACTAACACCTGAGAGCTTGTGACAGCATTTTACAGAGCTTTTCCACAGACTGCACAGAAACATCGGGAATGGAAAACACATTTGGCCTCCCCATTCTAAGTTCATGGAAAAAAAAATCTCCTCAATATACTTACCCCACACGATATACATATCTGTTAATGTGAGTAACCTTGGGAAGCTATAAAATAGGCGGTGCAGTAGTATGTTTGGTTCATCGAGTTGCTAACCAATTCAATATAATTTCCATACCATACTCCTGCTCTCCCACCATCCCTTTACTGTCTCTAAATCCGTATTTATATTCAGTGACTCAGTTTCCAGGTGCGAACGAATTCCCCAGGTTCCCCAGTCAGTGAGTGCAGATATTTATTATCATCTCAATGCAGAGTGACTGCCTGTACCTAATACTGTGGCCCCTTGTTTTAGAAGTCCCAGCCAGGGGAATTATCATCCCTGCTTCCAATCTGTCTCACTTTGTCAGAGTTTTGTAAATTTCACTGAGATCTCCACTTATTTTCCTAAACCCCATGGAATACTGGCCCAGTCACCACCAAACTCTGCTCTCACAACAAGCCTGTCATCCCAGAGATCAGTCTGGTCATCCGTCACTGCTCTCCCTCAATGTCAGGTTTTCCTTTATTAGGTAAGGAGACCAAAACTGCACACAATACTGCACAATGTTCGAGATGATATCTTACCAAGGCCCTGTACAGCTGCACTGAGACACCCTTTCTCCTGGACTCGCATCCCCCTGAAATGAAGGTCAACACACCATTTATCTTCTTTACTGCTTTCTGTTTCTGCAATATTGCTTTCAGCGACATATGTACAATGAGATGCAGATCCTTTTCCGTGTTATAGCTCCCCACTTGGTGGGTCTGTGTACACTGGTCAGCGTGTCAATGCCATGCCCAGTATTGACTTCTGGTTACAGAACTCACTGCGCTGCAGGGACCTCAGAGGTTGATGCAAAAGGAAACAACAAAAAGGAGCATCTGTCCCTTTGTAAATCAACGTGTTTCAACCAATCCCTTTCAAATTGTAGGATTCCAGTTTATCATTTCCACCAAAGGGCACACTGTCACCTCTATCCACATTGTTCTCCATCTGTCACGTATTTACCCATTCACTCCATTTGTCTTAGTCTTCTTGGTGCTTTTTTATATCCTCCGCACCCACTCACAATCCCACATCCATTAGTGCTATCAGCAGGCTGGGATGTATTGTATCTGATTCCAGCAACCAAATATTTAAAGGACATTGTGAACAGCTGGGCCCCAAACACCGATCTCTGTGATACCTCAGCAACCGTCCTCTGTTAATTTCTATTTCTGTATTTCGTCAATCTGGGTGTCACTGGCTGGGCCAGCATTTATTGCCTGTCCCTAGTTGCTCTTGAGAAGGTGGTGGTGAGCTGCCTTGTTGAACACCGCAGTCCACCTGCTGTGGTTGACCTCCAGTGCCATTAGGGAGAGAATCCCAGGATTCTGACCCAGCGACTGTGAAGGAGCTGTGATATATTTCCAAGTCAGGATGGTGAATGGCTTGGAGGGGAACCTAAAGATGATGGTATTTCCATACATCTGGAGCCCTTGTCCTTCTAGATAGAAGTGTTCGTGAGTTGGGAAGATGGTTTCTGAGGATCTTTGGTGAATCATTTCATTGCAGCATGTGGATAGTAAAACACTGCTGCTGCTGCGTGTTGATGGTGGAGCATTGTGGGTGAAGGGCCAGTCAAACTGTCTGCTTTGTCCTGGATGGTATAAAGCTTCTGGAGTGTTGTTGGGGCTGCACTCATCCAGGCAAACTGGGAGTCTTCTATCGCACTTCTGACCTATATTGTATTGACATGCATTGTAGATGATGGACAGAATTTTGGAAGTCAGGATGTGAGTTACTCGCCGCAGCATTCCTAGCTTCAGACTTGCTCTTATAGTTACAGTGTTCATGTGGGGAGACCAGTGAGTTTCTAAGCAATGATTACCCACCAGGACTTTGATACTGGGGGATTCAGTGATAGTAACATCATTGAATGCCAAGGGGCAGGTTAGATTGTATTTTATTGGTGATGGTCATGGTCTGGCATTCGTGTGGGCTGAATATTACTTGCCACTTGCCAGCCTGGATACTGTCCATTTCTTGTCGTGTTTGAACATGGACTGCTTCAGTATCTGAGGAGCCACAAATGTTGCAGAACATTGTACAATCATTGGCGAACATCCCCACTTCTGACCTTAACATGGAGGGAAGGTCATTGATGAAGCAGCCCTGAAGAAGTTTCTGTTCACTGCTCGAGGGACTCCTACAGACATGGAGCTGAGTTGACTGACCTTCATCAACCACGACCATCTTCCTACGTGTCAGGTATGATTCTAAGCAGCGGGGTGTTTGCCTCTGATACCCATTGATTCCAGTGTTGCTAAGGCCCCTTGATACCACACTTGGTCGAAGGCAGCCTTGATTTAAAGGGCTGTCACTCTCACCCCACCTCTGTAATTCAGCTCTTTTGTCCATGTTTGAATCAAGGTAATGAGATCCGGAGCTGAGTGGTCCTGGGGGAGCCCAACCTGGTCATCATTGACCAGGGTATTGCTGAGCAGGTTGCTGCTTAAAAGCACTGAGACCTTCCACCACTTTACTGATGATCGAGAGTAGGCTGATGGAGTTGTAATTGGCCAGATTGGATTTGTTCTGCTTTTTATATACAGGAGATACTTGGGGTAATTTTCCACATAATCAGGAAAAGCCATTGTTGTAACTGTATTGAACGAGTTTGTTTAGGGGAGTGGCAAGGTATGGAGCACAAGTTTTCGGTACTATTGCCAGAATGCTGTCAGAGTATGGACCCTTTGAGTATTCAGTATCTCCAACTCGAATTGGTTGATGACTGGTAACTGAATCGCTGAGGACCACTGGAGGAGGCTGAAATGGATCATCCACTCAACATTTCTGACTGAAGGTTGTTACGAATGCATCAGCCTTATCTTATACACTGAAGTGCTGGGCTCTTCCATCATGGAGGAAGGGGTTATTTGTGAAACCTCTTCCTCCAGTGAATTGTTTAATTGTCTCCAACGTTTCTCGACTAGATGTGGAAGGACTGCAGAGCTTGGATCTGATCCTTTGCTTATGGGATCACTTAGCTCTGTTTATCACTTACTGCTTATGCTGTTTGGTGCACACAAGTAGTCCTGTTTGGTGGCTTCACCAGGCTGACACTTCATTGTCAGGTTTGCCTGGTGCTGCTCCTGCCATCCTGCACATCCATTGAACCAATGTTGATCCTCTGGATTGATGGTAATTGTTGCGAGGGGGGTATGCCAGGTCATGAGGTTGTGTGGCTGTACAATTCTGCTCCTATAGATGAACCACAGCACCTTATGGACACCCAGACTTGAACTGTTAGATCTGTTCGAAGTCTGCCCTATTTCGCACTGTGATAGTACCACCCAAAATGGTGAATGTTATTCTCAATGTGCAGGTGTGACTTTGTCTCCTCAATGACTATGCGGTGGTCACTCTTACCGATACTGTCATGGACAGATACTTCTGCAATTGGCAGTTTAGTAAGGCTGTGGTCAAGTGTATATTTTCCTCTTGTTGGTTCCTTCACTGCCTGCCGCAGAACCACTCTAGCAGTTATATCCTTGAGGACCCAGCCTTCTCGATCAATAATGCTGTAGCTGAGACACTGTTGGGGGTGAACATTGAAATACCCCACCCAGAATGCTACCCTCAGTGCTTCCTCCAAGTGTTGGTCAGCATGGAGGAGTACTGATACATCAGTTGAGAGATGCTGGTACTTGGTAATCAGCAGGAGGTTTCCTTTCCCAAATGCAAACTAATGCCATGGGATACGGAGTCACTGTTGAGGACTCCAAGAGCAATTCCCTTCTAACTGCATCCCACTGTGCCGCCACCTCTGCTGTGTCCATCCTGCTGATGAGACAGGACATATCCGGGGAAGGTGATGGGGTGTCTAGGTCATAGTCATACTCACAGAATCATACCTTACAGACAATGTCAGGCTGTTGATTGATGAGTCTGTTTATTTCTATTCACTGTTTACTGCCAGCTGTCCCATTCTCGAAACATGCCCATATATTCGCCCCAATCCACTCAGATTTGATATTGCAAATTGGGCTTGGAGCTTTACCAACATTTTCCTAAAAATCAAAATGTTTTACATCCATTGCTGCTCTTTCATTTGTCAGCCAGTCTGCTTCTCAAACATAATTCCCATTTCATAAATCTATGTTAGTGTTGTCTATGACTATTACTTTCAGCCACAATAATTTCTGCTAAACCATTTACTTACTATGTCCTATGTTCCACGTACTCTATCATTTTCCCACACCAGACTTGGTTTTCCTTATATTGTTAGAAAGTTTTGTGAAGACAGAACTGAAGTAGTGGCTTCATAGTTCTGCCATTTCCCTGTTCCCCATTCTCCATTCTCTGGTTCCAAACTGTAAGGAAACTACACTTGTTTTCTCATATTTCTCACATTGACATCATTTAACAAGCTATTACAGTTCACACTTATAACCCTTATGAATATAACTCTTCAGAAACCCATCAATTCCTGCCTTAAAATGCTCCAATAATTGACCTTCCACATGGTACACTCACAGGAGCGAAGACTCTGTGCCAACAGAAGGACAGCACGATCTATATTAGTCCCACTTTCTACAGCAGTCCCATAGCCTGGAATGTTATGACACTTCCAAGTGCTTGTCCAAGTACTTTTTAACGATTGTGAGGTTACTCGTGATAATTCCCCTCTCAGGAAGTAATCCCAGAAGCCCACACCTCGAGGTGAAAAAATGTTTGAATCATCTCTGAACCTCAAACTTTTCACTATAAAAGTGTGCTCCTTTGTTCTTGACCCTCTGACTAAAAGGAACAGTTGCTGTCTATCCCCCTGTCCGTGTCGCTTATAATCTTATCCTTCTGAATCACTGACCCCTCAGCTTTCTCTGCTCCAAAGTAAACAACCCGAGCTTATCCAGCCTCTCTCCATAGCTGATATGCTCTACCCCAGGGGACATCCTGGTGAATCACCTCTGCACCCTCTCCAGTACAATCACATCCTTCCTGGAATGTGGCTCCCAGAGCTACATACAGTATTCCATTTTGGCCGAACCAAAGCCCTGGAAGGTCTTATGTCTACACCCTGATTAGGAAACACAATACTCAAGGTCCAATTCTTAACTAGTCCATTAACCTGCCCAGCAGAAAGTGAGGACTGCAGATGCTGGAGATCAGTGCTTTAAAAATGTGTTGCTGGAAAAGCGCAGCAGGTCAGGCAGCATCAAAGGAGCAGAATCGCCGTTTCGAGCATAAGCCATTCTTCAGGAACCTGCCCTAAACATCGATTCTCCTGCTCCTTTGATGCTGCCTGACCGGCTGAGCTTTTCCAGCAACACATTTTTAAGCATTAACCTGTCCAGTCACATTCAGGGAAGTGTAGAGAAGCATAATCTGAGCTTCCCAGTGTGCTGCCATTCATTGAGTCCTCCCCTGCCTGGTTCCTTCTCCCAATGTTCATCACCTCATATTTATCAAGGTAACATTGTACCTGTTATTGATCTGCCCATCTGACCATTTCATCTGCATCTTCCTGTAACTTAAGGCCTTCCTCCTCACTGCGAACCAACCGGTCAATCTTTATGTCAAATGTCCACTTACTTATCACACCTCCCTGCCTCTCCACCTTGCCCCCTCCACATTCACATTTGTTTTTGTTATGAATAACACAAACAATAAGGGATGCAGCACTGCTCCCTGTGGTGCACCAGGTCTCCAGTCACACAAACAGCTTTCTCTCACTACCCTCTGCCTCCCGCCACTAAGACAATTTTCGTTGTAACTTGTCAAGTTATCATTTATATTGTGAGATTTTACATTATTTTTCAGTTTCCCAGCTGGAAATTTGTCAAAGGCTTTCCTACAAAGCTAAAGAATCGACCTCCTCAAACTAATTCAATCAAATCCATTAGGTGCCACTTCCTTCTGATAAAGTCATGATGATTATCCCTGATCAGACCTTTCGACTCTTATTGGAGTTCAATTTTCTCCTTCCCTATTTTCTCCAGTAGTTTCCTTAACAGTGACCTAGTACCCGCTCGTCTATAGTTCCCTGGTCTATCTCTCCAACCCGAACTGTGAAGTGGAATCGTGTTAGCAGTTCTCCAGTTCTCTGGCACCTCCCCTATGGTCAGAGCCTAATTAAAATATTTAGTCAGGGTCTTTCCTCCATTCACCCCAACAGCCGCCTGTGATAAAATTCATTCAGACATGGAGATAGGTCCAAATTTATACAGAACAAAGCCTCAAATCCTTTCTCGTATTTTACATCAATCTGTTCAAGAGTTTCCCCATCCATCTCCTTGAATTCTGTACTTGTCTTCTCCGTCTCTAAAGTAAAATAGATGTGAAGGTCTCATGTTACAATCCATCAATGTTCTCCAGCTTGACACACAGATTGCCCCTTTGGTTTCTAATGGACACTAACTGTTTGCTGATGATTCTGCTCTACTTGTCCGTGTAGAATATTGTGGGATTCTCCCAGATCTCGCCTACTTGTACTTCTCCATGTCCCTGTTATTCAGTCCCCTCTGTGTTTCTAAGTTTCACTGCAACCACCTCTCATGTTTCAAAACTCGAGATCACAGGGTGAGTTTCCACATCAGAAAATCTTGCCGTTTTAGGGATGAATCTGAATAATACCTTTTGCAGTTCCTCTGTAGTCAATATCTTATTTCTTAGATTGGGACTCCGAACAATACAAAATACTGTCATGAACACTCGATACAACGGTGCATGACGTCTTCTATATTCCAATTACAATCACCTGAATGTAAAACTAATTTTTTCTTTGCTATTTTCATATGTTCTTCCTAATACCTCTCGCTTTAACCTTTGTTATGAGCTTACTTTGTGAGTTTTTTAAAAAATCTCATGAATATTCAACTCTACGTTATCCATTGGTTCTTCATTGCCTATGTCCACAAGAATCATCTTCAAACCATTCCAAAAAAATGTTTGCCACTTCTGGTTTTCTTTTCATCGGTATATTCTCACACTCCCAAGTTATGTTATTACCTTCTACATATGTAGTCGCATGTTCTTTGTAATCGAGTCCAACAGACACCCGACTGCGGATGACAAGATAACTGCTCTGTAGTTCACCCCTCTCCATCTTCATCCTTTCTTAAACTGTTGGATAATATTTGTAACCTTTGCCTTATACAGATTGGCTAAATGACGTTCGAGAGTGTGTCAGAAGATAAAGTAAAAATCCGCGATGCAATGAACATGTCTATTGCTGCTTCCTCATAAATCCTTGTATGAAGTACATCTGGTCTGTCAGATTTATAAATACTCAATCCAGCTTTCTTTTCAAAGATGACCTCAACATTGATAAGAATAATCTTAGACGTTACTTACACAAGTCCCATGGTCACTTGGTATTTCTGGAAGAATTTCTGGACATTCTTGCAATGAAGATAGACGCAAATAAACTGTTTCTTTTCCGAGATTTCTCTGTTCTCTGCAATAAACTATCCTGAACGCATACCAACTGTTCCACATTTGACCTTGTTTTTATTTTTTTTCATACATTGATAGATGCTTTTTAGCAGTTTTTATGTTTTTCTTTCGTTTGCATGCTTTTTCTCTTTTCGATTTTCTTCTCAGTTTCTTGGCCATCCTTTGCTGGGTCCTACATTTCTCTGAATCCACTGGATTACAGCAACTTGGCATTTTTATAAGCTGCCTCCTTTCATCAAATAGGTAAGTGAAGGTGGGGTTGAAAGTGATACTCGGAGAGGAGGGTGGGCCAGATTGATAGCAAGGAAGGTGGACGCATAGGAATGTACAAAAGGGTGGTGCTGACTTGGAGGGTTGGAGTGGGATAGGGTGGGATTAGTGGAAATGGGGGAATCCACTATGATCCCCTGTGTTTGGAAGGTCCCAAGGCAGAAGAGGAGGCTTTCTTCCTGCAGGTTTCTGGTGGCTCAGGTTTGGCGATGGAGTAGGTCCAGGACCCTCATGTCCTTGGCAGAGTGGGAAGGGGAGTTAAAGTGCTCAGCCACAAGGCGATGGAATTGTTCAATGTGGCTGTCACAGAGATGTTCTCTGAAATGTTCCACAAGTTGACCTTCTGCCTCGCCAATGTAGAGAAGAACACATTGGGTTCAATGGATGCAGTAGATGAGGCGGTCTGTCTCCCTTCATCACTTATCACTTTCAACCCCACCTTCATCTACCTACCGCAATCCCTGCTAACCTCCCCCCTGTCTCACCCCCTTCTCATTTATCCCTCAGCCCCCTTGGCCCATAAGCTTCATTCCTGATGAAGGCCTTATGCCCGAAACATCGATTTATCTGCTCTTAGTATGCTGCCTGACTGTGCTTTTCCATCACCACACTCTTCGCCTCTGACCTCCAGCATCTGTAGTCCCGACTTTCTCCTCACACCTTGACGGCTTGCATGACTCATATTTATAACAGTTACTTCAAATTAAACAAAATCTGTCGTGTACTCAAACAGCATAAAAGAAAACCGATACATTGTGGTCACTGTTCCCAAAATGTCCTTTACAGCAAATTTTTCAATTAGCTCTTCTGATCACTCAACACCAATTCCTAAATCACCTGATCTCGAGCTCAGTGCTTAACATAATGCTCATGTAAACCATCTCACACGTGGTCTTGAAATCCATTTTTCCCAGCATTAGCATTCAATTGGGTTAACAAAGTTTAGATATAATTTAAACATATATCATACTGCAGTACCCACAAATGTACATATCTCATTTCCTGTTTTATAACATGCCCTGCATTTGTATTGCAGCTTTCACTTTGCTCCTCCTTGCTGGTTTTGCGATCCACCTTACTAGATTCTGCGGAATCTGAGCGATGTGGGCTCTGGGGAGATTGATGGTAGAGATCATCTCGCTACATCATTTATGATCTTCTCAAACTTTAAGTTCTCCAGATCTCCCGTTATGCTGATGGAGTAGAGAAGGACAATGATCTTCCAACAATGTTCTGTATTCCCCCAGAGAGCTGAGACTGCTCTAACCTGGGTCGGAACTTTACAATAGGCTGGTAAAGTGTTGCTGCTTCTGTACAGGAAGATTACATCTGGAGTAGTGTGTACAGATTTAGCCTCTTCTCTGAAGAAAGGATGTTGTTATATTGGAAGCAGCTCAGAGATGGTTCCCTCAACTGATTCCTGCAATGAAGGTGCTGGCTTATAACGAAAGGATGATCAAGTTGACCCAGTAGCCATTGGAGTTTACAAAAATTAAAGATGATCTTATTTGAACAAAGTTGACAGAAGGAGTTAACAAGTGAAGGGAATTACACAGATAGTGGAGGAATCCATTCCGTTCTCCAGCCTGTTACACAGGAACAACAGGAGGATATTCAGGCCTTTGACCCTGATACAACAAAACAGGATGAGGCTATTCAGCCCCTGGAGCCTGATATACATTTACAGAAGGAGGCCAATCAGCCCCTCGAGCCTATAACAGTAGGCCATGCTGCACCAGTATCCTGTTCAACAGCAACAGGAGCAGTCTATTCAGCCTCCTCAAGTCTGTAACATAGGAACTGGAAGAGGTCACACAGTGACTCGAGGTTGTTACACTGGGATAACAGGAGGCCATTCAGACCCACCGAGCCTATTGCAAGGGAATTGGATAAGGACAAAAACTATCTGAGACTTCTTTCATGAGAAACGAAGAGGTAATTTATACACGTGTTTGTTTTATGGGAATAAGAGACGACGAATCAATCCCTCGGTCCCATCTCCGGGATACATGAGGAGACCGTTCAGTATCTCCACCTGTTATGGAGAAGTATGAGAAAACCCATGAGCCCCTCAAATTGTTACACAGCAGCAGGAAGATTCCATAACCTCCCAATCCTCAAAAGCATCAACAGGAGGAGGTCATTCTGGCCTTGGAGATGGCAACATGGGAACACCAGAAAGACATCAGCCAATCGAGTTTGAATACCAGCAAGATGATGAGTCCATTCAGACATACATGGCTCTTACACAGCAATTGGAGCAGATCTCTTCAAGCCTTGTGCCCATAAAACAGGAATTCAAAGAAAACATGAAGGTTTTCGAAAGGGAAGAACTTGTAATAATGTAATACATGAGCGACTAAAGTTTAACAATAAACTATTGTAATTTAAGGCAAATTGCTAGAGTCCATTGTTCAGGACATATGCAAACTCAAACCACAATTCGTCAGAGTCAACATGGTTTCACGAAGTTCTGGACTAGTGGTGCTGGAAGAGAACAGCAGTTCAGGCCACAACCAAAGTGCAGCGAAATCGACATTTCGGGCAAAAGCCCTTCATCAGGAATAAAGGCAGAGAGCCTGAAGCGTGGAGAGATAAGCTAGAGGAGGGTGAGAATGGGCAGAAAGTAGCATAGAGTTAATGGGTGAGTGGAGGAGGGGATGAAGATGATAGGTCAGGGAGGAGAGGGTGGAGTGGATAGGTGGAAAAGGATATAGGCAGGTCGGACAAGTGCAGACAAGTCATGGGGACAGTGCTGAGCTGGAAGTTTGGAACTCGGGTGAGGTGGGAGAAGGGAAATGAGGAAACTGTTGAAGTCCACATTGATGCCCTGGGGTTGAAGTGTTCCGAGGCGAAGGTGAGGCGTTCTTCCTCCAGGCGTCTGGTGGCGAGGGAGCGGCGGTGGAAGAAGGCCCAGGACCTCCATGTCCTCGGCAGAGTGGGAGGGGGTGTTGAAATGCTGGGCCACGGTCTGGTATGGTTGATTGGTGCAGGTTTCCCCGAGATGTTCCCTAAAGCGCTCTGTTAGGAGGCGCCCAGTCTCCCCAATGTAGAGGAGACCGCATCGGGAGCAACGGATATAATAAATGATATTGGGGATGTGCAGGTAAAACTTTGATGGATGTGGAAGGCTCCTTTTGGGCCTTGGATAGAGGTGAGGGAGGAGGTGTGGGCACAGATTTTACAGTTCCTGCGGTGGCAGGGGAAAGTGCCAGGATGGGAGGGTGGGTTGTAGGGGGGCGTGGACCTGACCAGGTACTCACGGAGGGAATGGTCTTTGCAGAAGGCGGAAAGGGGTGGGGAGGGAAATATATCCCTGGTGCTGGGGTCTTTTTGGAGGTGGCGGAAAGTCAGCGGATGATTTGTCTTATGCGAAGGTTTGTAGGGTGGAAGGTGAGCACCAGGGGCGTTCTGTCCTTGTTATGGTTGGAGGGGTGGGATGTGGACGAGATGTGTTGGAGGGCATCTTTAAGCACCTGGGAAGGGAAATTGCGGTCTCTAAAGAAGGAGGTCATCTGGTGTGTTCTATGGTGGAACTGGTCCTCCTGGGAACAGATACGGCGGAGGCAGAGGAATTGGGAATACGGGATGGCATTTTTGCAAGAGGTAGGGTGGGAAGAGGGGTAATCCAGGTAGCTGTGGGAGTTGGTGGGTTTGTAAAAATGCCAGTGTCAAGACGGTCGTCATTAATGGAGATCTTCACCATGGATATCCAATCCCTCTACACCTTCATCTGCCATGACCAGGGCCTCCAAGCCTTCCGCTTTTTTCCTCTCCAGACGTCCCCAACACTACCCTTCCACCGACACTCTCATTCATTTGGCCGAACTGGTCCTCACCCTTAATAATTTCTCCTTTGAATCCTCCCACTTCCTCCAGAACAAAGGGGTAGCCATGGGCACACGTATGGAACCCAGCTATGCCTGTCTCTTTGTTGGCTACGTAGAACAGTTGATCTTCCGTAATTACACCGGCATCACTCCCCACCTCTTCCTCCGCTACATTGATGACTGCTTTGGCGCCACATCGTGCTCCCGCGAGGAAGTTGAGCAATTCATCATCTTCACAAACACATTCCACCCTGACCTTCAATTTACCTGGACCATCTCTGACACCTCCCTCACCTCTAGCCAAGGCCCTAAAGGAGCCTTTCACATTCACCAAAGTTTTATCTGCACTTCCACTAATATTATTTTTGTATCCTTTGCTCCCGATGCGGTCACATCTACATTGGGGAGACTGTGTGCCTCCTAGCAGAGCGCTTTATGGAACATTTCTGGGACACCTGCACCAATCAACCACACCACCCCATTGCCCAGCATTTCAACTCCCTCTCCTACTCCGCCGAGGACATGGAGGTCATGGGCCTCCTTCACCGCCACTCTCTCACCACTAGACGCCTGGAGGAAGAACGCCTCATCTTCAGCCTCGGAACACTTCAACCCCAGGGCATCAATGTGGACTTCAACAGTTTCCTCATTTCCCCTTCCCCCAACCTCACCCGACTTCCAAACTTCCAGCTCAGCACTGTCCCCATGACTTGTCCGGACTTGTCCAACCTGCCTGTCTCCTTTTCGACCTATCCACTCCACCCTCTCCTCTCTGACCTATCACCTTCATCCCCTCCCCCACTCATCCATTGTACTCTATGCTACTTTCTCTCCACCCCCACCCCCACTCTAGCCAATCTCGCCACGCCTCAGGCTCACTGCCTTTGTTCCTGATGAAGGGCTTTTGCCAGAAACGTCGATTTCGCTGCACGTTGAATGTTGCCTGAACTGCTGTGATTTTCCAGCGCCACTAATCCAGAATCTGGTTTCCAGCATCTGCAGTCATTGTTTTTACCCCATGGTTTTACTAAGGCTAAATTGTGTTTGAATTGATTGCTTGAGTTACTTGAAGTTGTCACAAACAAGGTGGATTGTGGGAATCCTGGAGATGGAACATATCTGGTCTTCCTGAAGGCATCGGATATGTCGCTTCTCCAAAGAGTAAATGGTAAGATCAGACAACATGAGTTTAGGAGTAGTTTATTAGCTTGGATGGAGGATTGGTTAACCAACAAAATGTAGTCAGATGGAAAAAATGTGTCATTTTCTTTTGGCAAATGCAACTTGTGGGTTGCCTTGGATTTCAGTAATCACGCCTCAACCATTTGCAATCGTTGGTATTATGGTACTAGGTTGACGGGATAGAAAATACAATGCCGCTTTTTCAGATGACACTGACATTGGTGGGAAATTAATTCAGAATGATGATGCAAGAGATTTAAAACATATGGATAGGTTGGTTGAATGGGTCAAAATTTGGCAAGGAAAATTAAAGTGTATAAATATGGGGCTATTCAAGTTGGCCAGTATAATAGAAAGATAAATTATTATCGAAACGGAGAGAAAGGTCAAAGTGTTTAGGTGCAGAGGGATCTGGGTGCCAGCTTGCATATCACAGAAAACCTGCATGCGGGTACTGCTAGTAATGAGAAATGCAAGCATTAATTTAGTATTTATTTATGTGACGATAGAGTAGAAAGGTAGGGAGTGTTGGTGTAGCTATGCAAGGCATTAGTGAGGCTGCAACTGGAGTACAGTTTGGGTGTTCTGCAGAATGAGGTATTTCCACCGGAGACAATTCAGAAGAGCTTCAATAGATTGATTCCATATTTGAAGTGTTTGTCTTATGAAGGGAAATTGACCAGTTTAGGCCTATACTCTCGAGTTTATAAGAATGAAAGGAGATCTCACTGAGATCTGTAAAATGCTAAAAGTAATTGCAAGTGTAGATGTGGAGTGGACTTTTTTTTTCATGTGGCGCAATCTACAACAAGAGACTAGAGTTTTAGGATGGAGAGATTACAGGAATGTAGAACAGAGGCTGCGATGACATCAGCCTCATCGAGGGGTTGGATTCCTCACAGATGCTCCTTGTTCTTCTTCAACTATTTGACTGTGTTTCCCAGGAATGGTGGAGGACTGGGTATCATACAGGAAACAGGCACTCAGGATAAATCAGTTAGAGAGAACGTAACCAGTTGGGTCACACGGTGACCAGCGCTGAGTTCTCAAATATTTACAGTCTATATTAATGATCAGGCGGATGGAATAGATATACAGATGCTGAATTTGGTGATGTCCATAAGACCATAAGACATAGGAGTGGCAGTAAGGCCATTCAGCCCATCGAGTCCACTCCGCCATTTAGTAATGGCTGATGGACATTTCAACTCCACTTACCCGCATTCTCCCCATAGCCCTTAATTCCTTGTAACATCAAGACTTTATCAATCTCTGCCTTGAAGACATTTAGCGGCCCGGCCTCCACTGCACTCCACGGCAATGCATTCCATTGGCCCACACTCTCTGGCTGAAGAAATGTCTCCGCATTTCTGTTCTGAATTGACCCCCTCTAATTCTAACGCTGTGCCAACGGGTCCTAGTCTCCTCACCTAATGGAAGCAACTTCCTAGCGTCCACCTTTTCCAAGCCATGTATTATCTTATAAGTTTCTATTAGATCTCCCCTTAACATTCTAAACTCCAATGAATACAATCCCAGGATCCTCAGCTGTTCCTCGTATGTTAGACCTACCATTTCAGGGATCATCCGTGAACCTCCACTGGACACACTCCAGTGTCTATATGTCCTTCCTGAGGCGTCGTGCTCAAAACTGGATACAGTACTCCAAATGGGCCTAACCAGAGCTTTATAAAGTCTCAGTAGAACATCACTGCTTTTATATTCCAACCCTCTTGAGATAAATGACAACATTGCATTCGCTTTTTTAATCACGGACTCAACCTGTATGTTTACCTTTAGAGAATCCTCGACTAGCACTCCCAGATCCCTTTGTACTTCGGCTTAATTAATTTTATAACCGCTTAGAAAGTAGTCCATGCTTGTATTCTCTTTTTTTTCCAAAGTGCAGGACCTCGCATTTGCTCACATTGAATTCCATCAGCCATTTCCTGGACCACTCTCCCAAACTGTCTCGATCCTTCTACAGCCTCCCCACTCCCTCTTCATTAATATATAACGTGAACAACTGTGGCCCCAACACTGAACCCTGCGGGACTCTGCTTGTCACCGGCTGCCATTCTGAAAAAGAACCTTTTATCCCAACTCTCTGCCTTCTGTCAGACAGCCAATCCTCAATCCATTCCAGTAGCTCACCTCGAACAACATGGGCCCTCACCTTACTTAGCAGCCTCCCATCTGGCACCTTATTAAAGGCCTTTTGGAAGTCTAGATAGACCACATCCACTGAGTTTCCCTGGTGTAAACTACTTGTCACCTTTTCAAAGAATTCTTATGTCGCTGTAATAAGCAACAGATTAAATTATCAAGAGAGGGTGGAGAGTCTGCAAATAGATTCAGAGAGTTCAAGACAATAGGTAATTGTTTTGCAGGTGGAATTTAACATGATATAACCTGTCATTCCATTTGCAGGAATAATGGAAGGCAGCATGTTACTGAAATGGAGAGGGATTACAGGACTTAATGATACTGTGTAGTGGGGGGGGGGGGGTTCACTCAGAGCCGTTTAGACACGGGAGGTTTTGCTCAATCCCAGATCGTCAGCTCCCAGACACTCCAAGTGACCCCATTGCTCTCTGTACACATGGAATACTTTGATGTGGTTCATTGGTGGTGGGGATGGTGTTTTGAAATGTGCGTCAAGGGGAGGCCTTTATCCAAGAGATATTAATTTCTTTCCACGTGGAGACCCGATGACGATGGGAATGGCTGACTGCTTCTGAATGAGGAGGCCGTGACTGCTGCCAGGACAGCGGGTATTCACCAACATGATGTACTGTTCATGGGTACACTGTAACATTAATAGAGGGAGAGCTCCTTCAGTTCCTCTACCTCTCCGCATTTACATGGGTACTCTGCAGATGCAACTTTCAACATCGGGAATCCCACTATCCTGGATACACACGGCAGCTCCCTGCTGAGGGAGAAACAATCTATTAACCTCATCCACCACATATATACGCCATCACCGAATGGTGACATTGATGTTGAGATGCTGGGAAATGATGAACATGTCACCTAGCCCTACCTGGAAAGTTCTGGATCATAAAAGCTGAATGAAACTGTGACCCATCAGCCACTGGCAGCACCATCTTCCCCCTGGTGTGAAGCTGCAGGTCGTGTTGAAGGAGGTGACACCGCTCTGTGACCAGCTCCTTGTTCAATCAGTGTTCCCTCACACTCCTGTGTTAAGTTAAGCTTGGTAAGCTGTTCCTGGAAAATCCGATGTGGATACAGCAGATCCCTTTCCCCACACATTCACTGCGGGGTTTCAGAGCTTCCCCTCTCTGAAGCCTCTGCTCTATTTGGTGTTCATGTTACACACCCAGAAAGTCTAACTACAGTCCCCAGGCTCCATCCAGAATTGGGTCACCAAATCCTCAGAGGTCTCCCAGAATGTCTGAGGCAGCTCGCAGCACATCCTCCAGCAAACCATCCCCCATCCCTCCAGTAAATTTTCCATTACAGGCGTCAGCCACAAACCCATTCGGCTACAAATGTTGTGGACTAGACCAGATCCCCTAAAAATGTTTCAAGAAGGCTGTTTAGACCCAAACCTTTCCTTATTTTGAATATAGATGGGAAATGTGCCTTACAGATATGTTGTGTCTGGTCAAACCATGCAACATTAAGTAAGATATAATCTATTAAAATGCTTTAGTTAAAATACAATCAAAGAAAATATTATTTTGGGATAGCTTATATGTTGGAACACTTACACAAACAATAGATACTGTACCGTCTTGGTTTACACCGCTTGGCACAAAGATATATTCAAATACAGATCCTTACAGCAGTTTTACAGTCCAGGAGGAAACAATGTCAACAGAGATCTCAGAGAGAAAAGCAGTTGAGGATCATGTATTGAAACTTCCAAACCTTTTGGTATCCCCAGCAGCTTCTGAATGCTGCATCTAAAAACAAAACGAGAAACCCTGATCTGGGAGAGTAGGCTACTGCCCTTCCATTGTTACCACCGTTTTAATGAAACCTAAAGTCTTTATTAGTTATTTATTTAAACTGTTTTCAGACAGCAGTTCTGCACCTCTGCCTTTAAAACCTGTCTTCAAAAAAAAAACCAAGAGAAAATAACCTTTTTACAGACAGTATTCTCACGACTCCATCTTTAATAAAATAATCCATCAATATACAAAGGTGGACTCATTTTAGGCCTCCTAAACTTCCTCTATCAGTAATCTGCAATGCATATACATTACATTGACTGTGAGAATACAAATGTTCACAAATAATTTCGACTTCAGGCATTTTGCTCCTGCCACAGAATGCCTTTGTCTTTCTTCATCCAAGTCTCCACAACGTGTCAAAACGTAGTTTTTCTCGCCCTGTCAACTGTATAATTTCAAACTGAATGGCAGCAATAATAAGCTCAATCGAAACAGACTGGTATTTTTCTCCCTAAACTTCTCCAAGACCTTAAAGGGTTACGGTCAGTGATAAAGATTTGTCTCACATATGTTATTCACAATTTAAATGTTGAATGTTGTAACGCCAACACCAAGCTCAAGGCCTCCTTCCCCATTGTGGAATAAATCTGTTGATGTTTGCACTGGACACTCCAACCACACGTTACATAATGGAGCACTCCTCATCTCTCCAATAGTCCCTCTGAATAACATAGCTCCTCATATCTCAGCACAAAAAGAAGTTACATACTTCTGTACCTCTTAATTCTCTAATCTCTTTACCTGCTACTCCCGGCCTATGTCAGTAAATCTTACTCTCACAGGGATATGTTTTAAGAAGATCTCACACATTCTTCTCAATCCCTCACAGAAACCAAACTTTGATTTCTGAACTCAATCATCATCATCAGCCATTTCAGCTTCTAACCTTGCCATTGTTACTCTCTGCTCTTCCACCCGAGTTCTCACGACTGCAGGAAGTGAATTGCTGAACGTCTCCAAAATAAAAATCTCTCTAAGAGTTTCATAGGGTTGCTCTGTTTTAATACCCTTCCCCACCTTTCAAAATTACTTTGTTTGATCCTTTAAAACTCAATATGCATTTAACTAGGGAACCATTGTTTAGATTCCTGGAATGCTGTCTCTCGGCTTCTGGCCCAAGCTCATATGCACTTCATGGTGCATGCTTTCTTCACCATCCCATACTGGCCAGATACCTCCTCTGATAGGGATGCAAATACCTACCAGCTTTGTTTGATCAACTAAATCCACATGGTCACTGGTCACTGCATTTGTTCAGCCACTTTCTCAAACGAAGTTCAAAAGGCTTCCCCATTCTTCTCATCAAATTTAGATAATGTCGAGATGCATTTAAACAGAACTCCATCAGGCCATTGGTTACAATTGGGTTGTTCAACCTCACTAACCTTCACATCCAGCCGACCATCTATCTTTATCTCCGCCCTCTATGTCAACTTTCCTCTCTAATTGCTAACTGTTTAAGTTGCAACTCTCTGCTTTTCTTTTGTCCTTTTCTCTCTTTCTTCTACATCCCCTTTTCTTTTATTTCTACTTTTCATCATAATTCAAATTGTTTCAATTCCTTGTCATGTTCAAAGTGCCTCATTTGAAATTGAATTCCAGCCATTTCCAAAGAATCTGATGGCAGTTCCACCAAATGGAATTGCCGAGCTATAGCTGTAATTATCTCTCGTTTTCTCACAGACAAACACAACCCCAACTCCAGCTTGTCTGTCACTTCGTAGAGCTTTGCCTTCATGACCTTCTGTAAAATCCCCAACTTCACTTTTTCCACACCCAGAGAACTCTTAGTGACTGAAAGAATCTTTACACACAAAACACTGTTTAAACCAACCGAATTCAACACCAGAACAAAAGACACTAACAACTATCATACGCGACCTTTGAACCCAATAGCCTCCTGGTTCAGAATCTCTAGTGTCTGCATGAGCTTATTCTGGATACTCTGGTTCCTCCCACAACCCAAAGATGTGCATGTCAGGTGTATTGGCCATGATGCATTGTTTGTAGTTTTCAGGGATGTGTGCGTTAGGTGCCTTAGTAGGGGTAAATGTGTAATAATAGGGTAAAGGAATGGGTCTGGGTAGGTTACTCCTCGGAGGGTCGGTGTGGACTTGTTCGTTCGAATAGACTGTTTGCATACTGTAGGGATTGTAATTCTAAACCCAATTTGGTGTTACCGATTTAGAACAAGACAGAAGTCTCCAGTTTACTATAGACCAAGCAGACTGTCTCAAACTATTTTAAGAAGGTAGCTTGGATGCCAACCTTTTCTTATTTTAAAGGTAGATGTGAGTTGGGAGTTTCAGATGTAATGCTACTAGTAAAACCACTCACCAATAAGCAAATCACAACATATTTAAACACTCTAATGAAAATCCATACAAAAATGAAGATTAATTTAGAATAACTTAACTATTGGAAACCTTAACTGAATGATGGATACAGTACCTTCTACAAAGGCACTGTTCCAATTTATTAACTTCACCTAAACACAGGATGGCACGGTGGGTGGCATGGTGGCATAGTGGTTAGCACGGCTGCTTCACTGCGCCAGAGACCCGGGTTCAATTCCCACCTCAGGCAACAGACTGTGTGGAGTTTGCACATTGTCCCCGTGTCCACACGGGTGCTCCGGTCTCCTCCCACAATCCAAAAATGTGCCAATTAGTTGAATTGGTCATGCTAAATTCACCTAGTGTTAGGTGAAGGGATAAATATAGGGGAATGGGTCTGGATGGGTTGCTCTTCCACGGGTCGGTGTGGACTTCTTCGGCAGAAGGACGTGTTTCCACACTGTAGGTAATCCAATCTAATCTGAACATCCGCTCCCCCCCCCCCCCCCCGCCTTGGCAAAAAGGAGCATTCAGACATACATTCTTGCATACAGTTCCGCAATCCAGCAGGAAACGGTATCAAGTGAGGTTTCAGAGAGAATAGCATCGAGGGATAAGTTACTAAAACTTCCAACCCTTCTGTGACCCCAAGCAGCTGTTAACTGTTACATCTACAAGAACAAAAAACTGAAAAGCCTGTCTGTGCGAGCAGCCATTGTTACTACTATTTACTAAAAACACTAAGTTGTTTACTTGAGCCGTTTTCAGTAGGCAGTTTGGCCTTTAAGATCTCTAACTAAAAAAAAGGAGAAAATAACTTTTTTTAAAAAAAAAGTGACAGCATTGTCATACAATTTAGATGCCTGGTCCTTTACCCAAGGGGCTTCCTCGTGTTACTGATAGTAAGATGATCTGAGAGGGGCAAACACAGGTTCAGACCAAGTTACAAGGATGTGTCTCATGACTTCTGAAACACACCTGTTCACGGACTATCACATGGGGCATACCGGGAAGTGAACAACTGCTTGACACATCCCATTTCATTTTTTCTGAGCTACACAATTCTAGCACTCGATACACTAGGGAGCCAAATCCCAAGGCCAGGGAAAGATACAGAGGGACAGAGAGATTCATAGTAAAGACAGAAACAGACAATTAATTAACTGAAAAAGATGTTGTGGAAATATAGGGGAAAGACAGGGCAGTGGGACTAACTGCAGAAGTGAGATGTTCGAGAGTAAAATTACAAGAATTAGAACATTGAACAAAGGCATTGTCAGATCAGCGGAAATGGTTTGTTACATCAAATTCTGAACCTGCTTCATAGAACACCATAGACAACATAAACTGGGACAAGATGACAGCCCAGCATGGAGAGCTGTGCAGACCAAGCTAGTGTGTTGCTCAGTAAACTGCACCATCTGCGCAGTATGAGAGTATTGCAAACGTTACTATCATATGCTAACTATACTCGCAACAGATTACTCCCTACAATGGGAAGATTTGCTCTCTCTGCGTGTGTGTGTGTGTGTGTCTGTGTGTCTGTGTGTGTATGTGTTCATCAGAGACTGAAAGAGAGAGTGTGTGCGTGAGCAATTGGAGTGGTTGAATGCGAAACTCATTATTTGAGAAGGAACGCACATGGAGGAAACTATTTTAATTATGAACAACTGGCAGGCTTTTTGTTAATCAACAGAGAGAACGAGAGAAGTTTCATGAACAGATGAGGTAAAGTGTATGAGAATGCTTAAATAAAGTCATTGCCAGACATAACAGCAATATACATCGGCGTGCACATGAATGACAGATGGATGGGTGTTTGGTGTGAGTTCAAATCAGATTTGCTTCGGCAGGATTGAAACCAGGAGTATCAGCAGCAGATTATTGGCTTCGCTAAGACTGTACTTCATAGCTCAAGGTTCAAACAGCAGATGCAATAAACCAGAGAGATATATCCTGGAGTAGTGAGCATTTCAAGTTAGAAATGGTCAGGGAATGGTGTCAAGGTTCAGCTCATGGTCAAAGGGATGTCCCACAGTTGTGACTTGTATGCTTCAGCCTCAGATATTGGCCAGGGATGGGATGGAAACAGTGGTAGGAAGTGGAATTTGGAACCAGAACAGCAGACAGTGACTTCCACGCTCTTAATATTTAAATAACAAAGGCAATGATACAATGCATTGTGGTTCTCCGCTGGAACTGAGTAGGTCAACATAGAGACCCGTGAATAATACTGCCAGAGCATAGAGCGAGACAGTAACCGAACACGTTCATCGATGTAGTTAGTAGTGGTCTGGAGAGTGAATATCTGGATTCAGAGTTTCAACAGGAACAATAATAGTGGCAAGAAGTTTAGACTATATGAAAGAATAACAATACAGTCATAATTGGTTTATAGAAAATAACATCTGGACAGTGACGCTTACCAGGAACACCAACGATAGCCAGGAAGGGATAATAAAAGTATTGAATAATGAGAAGAGCGTAATAGATCCGCCATGAAAATGACAACCAATCAAATGCAGAAAGATACCAAACATAATCGGATAAACTCCTGTCTATTGTTGGAACATTCCAGTCTAATATTCTCAGTATCTGATCCATTGCTGGAACATTTCAGTCTAATGTTCTCAGATTCTGATCTCTCCTCCCCCTTTCTCTGGATCTGCTGATCCCTGTCAGTCTTGTCGGTGATGCTCCCGCTCATGTTATGGGATAACATGATGAACGGTGCCCATTTATCATTAAAAGATGGAAACCCTCCACTTGGATAATTAGAATCCATCGAGACTGGCATTAATCACAGTCACTGAACAAATAGGCTCAGTTAACCAGTTCCATACATCACTTTTCATATCACTGTACTGGGTTTGGATGGAATGGATGAGTGTTGCTGGGGGTTGGACCATAAACCTTTCAATCTTTTTTATCTTTTTTGCCTTAAATATGAGAGTATTAACAGAACACTGCAGGGGTCTATATATGTTCTACTCTGTTTATGAAAGGAAGCAGTTAGAAAATAACAGATCGGCTGCAGAAAAAAAAAGGCGGTTGGGCAAGTTTCTAGATACCTGAATACAAAGTATGGTACTTATTGACCAGTGAGAGGCTACTCCTGGTTTTAATGTCCTGCTATCAAATCCTTTCATAACGTTGACACAGAGCATTGAGACTGCTGCTCAGCAACAGGCCGAAACCATTCTGTCCCTATGGATCGCTTACAGAGGGATAAGAGAAGACAATTCAGCTCATATTAGCCTGTTGCTACTTGAAAGGTGGAAAGCTGGAATATTGGCACATTTTGTCAAAAGAATCATTCGGAACAAAGAGCTGTGTCGCTGCAGCTGTATGAGGTTGTTACTGAGAGGGCACCTGGAGTACATTGTGTTGTTTGTGTTTCTGTAACTGAGACGGAATGGGCCTATATCAGATACAGTTTATCGGCTGCTCATAATCCACGGGTTGCTGTGTCATTTAATGTCTCGTGTCTGTTATACAAAGACAGGAGGAGGTCATTCAGCCTCTCGAGTGTGTTATAGAAGAACAGCAGGAGGCCATTAAGCCTCTTGAGTCTATTACAGAGGAAAAGGAGGAGGCCATTCAGCCTCTCAAGCCTGTTCCAGAGGGCCAGGAAGTGTCTATTTAACTTTTCAAGCCTGTTACGCATAAATATTAGTTTTACACTAGTTGTAAAATAGGAAAGACCTGATGTAAACATTAAAGTTCCAACTTTGACTAAGGCCAATTTTGAAAGTGTTTAGGCGAGCCCTGTGAAAGGCTGACTGGGATACCCTATTCACAGGTAAAGGGATGGTTGGAAAATGCAAGGCCATCAAAACATATTTTCAGAGAGTCCAGAGCCAACGTGTTCCTATTGGTGAGATGGGCAAGGCTGGTAGGTGCAGGGAGTGCTGGATGGCTAGATATATTGATTTTATGGTCAAGGGAAGGAAGGAGGCATTTGTCAGGTAAACAGAGCTGAGATCAAGTGGATCCCCAAAGGAGTATAATGGCAGTAAGTGTATAGTCAATGGGGAAATCGGGTCAGAAAAATGTGGACGTGAGATGGCTTTAGAAATAGGGTTAACGAGGCATTGAAGAAATTCTGCAAATCCTTTAATGGCAAAAGATTAACTCGGGAGAGAATAGGGCCTCTTAAGAATCAGTAAGCCTATCTATGTGTGGAACCACAAGAGATCGAAGGGATTAGAAACAAGTATTTCTCCTCAGTATTTAATGTGGAGGGGGTTAGAAGAGCCAGAGAATTAAGAAATATTTAGTGATATCTTGAAAAGTATCAATATTACAAAGCAATGTAGGACATTTCAAAATATATAAAGATGAGCAACTTCCAGAAACCTGACCAGTTGTATCCCAAAAGTATGTGGGAAGCTAGGAAAGAGATTGCTCAGCATTTTGCTGATATATTTGTATCATTGTTTTCCACAGGTGATATATCAAAAGACTGGAGGGCTGCTAACATAGTGTCATTATTTAAGAAAGTAAGGAAAAAGCAGTTAACTATAGATCAGTGAGCCTGAGGTCAATGGTGACTAAATTGTTGGAGGGGGTTTTGAGGGAAAGGATGTACATGCATTTGGAAAGACAAGGACTGAAGAGGGGTTTATACATTTGAGATCACGTCTCACTTACTCGGTGGAATGTTTTGAGGAAGTGATGAAGATGATTGATGAAGCCAGGACAGTGGATGTTGTCTTTATGGAATTCAGTAAAAAAACCAAAATGTTCTACATGGTAGACTGGTTAGCAAGGTCAGACTGCCTGGGATCCAGAGAGAGCTCGCCATTTAGATCCAACATTTTCTTTACAATTGGAGACAGGGCGTGACAGTGGATGTTTGTCCATTGAACTGTGACCAGTGGTGTGCTGCAAAGATCAATAGTGAGTCCATTGCCTTTTGTTAATTATACAAAATATTTGCACTTGAGTATATGAAGTATGGTCAGTAAGTTTGTAGATAATTCCAAATTTGATGGTGTAGTCGACAGTGAAGAATGATCTCTGAGACTATAATGGGACCTTGATTAGGTGAGCCAAAGGATGGCAGATGGAGTTAAATTTAGATAAATGTGAGGTGTTGCATTTTGGCAAGACAAATCAGGGCAAGAAATGAAGGTAGGTTTCTGTCGAAAGTTGCCACTCAAAGAGAACTCCATTGAAATTATAGAATCCCTACAGTGAGGAAACAGGCTATTCGGCCCATCGAGGCCACCCCTCTAAACAGTACCCTACTGGACAAACCCCTACCCTATCCCTCTGAGCCTGCATTTCCCATGGCTAATCCACCTCGCCCACACATCCTTGGGTTATTGGGGCAATTTAGCATGACCAATATACACTTGCCTGTATATCTTTGTACTGTAGCACCCGGAAGAAACGCACGCAGACACGGGGAGAATGTGAAAACTCCACACAGACAGTCATTCAAGGATGGAATTAAACCCAGATTGCTGTGCTCTGAGGTAGCAATGCAAGCCACGGAGATACTGTGTCACCTTGTGGTGCAGGTTCTCCTTTCCTTGAAAGTGCCGTCACAGGTAGACAACATAGTGAAGAAGGCACTTGGTGATCTTCCCTTTATTGGTGCGTGCTTTGAGTCTATGCGCTTGCATGACATGTTGCATCTGTACAGGACATTGGTTTGGCCACTTTTGTAATATTGCCTTTAAATCTGGTCTCCCTGCTGTCAGAAAGATGTTGTCAAACGTGACAGGGTACAGAAGAGATTTAAAAGAATGTTGCAGGTGTTGGAGGGTTAGAGTTACAGGGAGAGTTTGAATAGGCTGGGACTATTTTCAAATGTTGAGGCTGAGGGGTGACCTTAAAGAGGTTTATAAAATCATGAGGGGCACAGATAAGGTAAACAGTCAATGTCTTTATCCCAGGATAGGCGAGTCCAAAATTACAGGACAAAGGTTTCAGGTGAGAGGGAAAAGATTTATAAAGGGAAATGAGGTATACCACTTTCAAAGAGAGACTGCAGTGTTTATAGACTGAGCACCCAAAAGAGCTGGTGGAGGCAGGCACGGTTATACCATTTAAAAGACATTTGAATGGGTACGTGCATAGGAAGGGTTTAGACGGGTATATGCCAAGTGCTGGCAAGGGGGACGAGATTAATTTAGGATATTTGGTCAGATGGACAACTGGATCGAAGGGTCGTTTTCCGTGCTGTACATCACTGAGAAACTGTTGACTCTTGAGTGTATAACACAGGAACAGGAAGAGGCTATTCAGGTTCTGAATTCAGTCAGTCAGCTTGTTTGCTCAATTACTGAGAGTCGAATACAAAAATACATCATTCTGAATTTGATGGTATTTTACAGAAACAGGAGAAAGGCTTTTAGTCAAGAGAAGCTGTAAGGAATGTGAAGAGGCCATTCAGTCCCTCAACCCCATTCCACAGGAGCAGCAGGTGAGCACAGAGAGATTGGAGCCTGGTAGTCAGTACCAGGAGGAGGACATCTACTTTCACAAACTTGGGATCACTCAGTTGCTCAAGACTGGGACAGGAACAGGAGGTAGTCACTCAACTGCTCGAGACTGGGGCACAGGAATAGGATGCAGTCGCTCAACTGCTCGAGACTGGGACTCAGGATCCAGAGGCAGTCACTCAACTGCTCGAGACTGGGACACAGGAACAGGACGCAGTCACTCAGAGCTCGAGATTGGGACGCAGGAACAGGAGGCAGTCACTCAACCACTCGAGAATGGCACTGAGAAATCTGGAGGCTTGTGAGGCCCCAGGATCCTGTTACACGGGGACAGCAGGAGGTGACTCACTCCTCACCAGCTTTGGACAATGGGAGAGGAGGGGAGTTTGCCTGTTACAAACAGAAAGAGATGAATAAGTTGCATTCATGGGTCCACACAATCCTGCCCCACCATTCACTCAGAGCACGGCTCTTTTGATTGTGATTCCCTCATTCCATTTTACGGAGACTCCCCTCTCTGCAGCCTCTGCTCCATTTGTTGGTCATGTTGCAGACACAGATGCCATAGCAACAGTCGCCATCACTCATCCAGAGGGTCGGGTCTAATCAGATGAGTCAGGATTTGAAGGGACCAATCACAAGAATGAAAACACAAAATAAAGGCACTGCCAGATGTTTAGTTCTCTCACATTTGCAATCCAACTCACATAACCAGCCCATCCATTGTACGTTCAAGATGGAGCACTGTATAGATCCAGCCAGCGTACTGCTGAATGCAACCCAGCAATGTCCAGAGTGGAACTCTGTGCAGCCCACACCAATGCCTGATCCATAATCAGTTGCTAAATGTCCAGCATAGGGAGCTGTGCAGACCGCACTGATTCATTCATATATAACCACAGGCTTTTGCATTGTTCGGTAACACTGTGTTAGCCCAGTGTGGGGAAACTTGCAGCCAATGCTGGCAGTGACAGGATGTGCAGCTCCCATCCATTTACAGCTTTATATCTCCATTGCACCTTGATGAGGGAACATCACTGGAAGGGAGAGATGTAAATTGAAACAGTTTCAATACCAATAGTTCCGACTCAGGTGCATAATACTCTAGTATTTAAAGATGAAATAACAGATAATGTTGAGTGAGGTTTTGTGGATGGTGCAAAGAAGTAAGAGGGGGTTGGTGCTGTTATCGTGGTTGCACTATAAGCCTCCAAATAATCAATGGGAATTAGAGAAACAAATATTCAGGGAGGCTGGGGAGGCTTGCAGGAGCAATAGGATTGTCATAATAGGTGATTTTAATTATACTAACATAGACTGGGACTTCCAAAGGATTCAGGACTTAGATGGAAAGGAATTAGATAAGTGTGTTTAGGAAAGTTTCCACAAGTAGCATATAGAGGGTCCTACTCGGGAAGGGACAGACTCGACCTACTGTTGGGACATAGGGCAGGATAGGTGACAGAGGTAAAGTGGGGGAGCATTTTGGGACCGGTGACTAGAATTGTATTAATTTTCAAATAGTTATGGGAGGGACAGAATTGGTCCACAGATTCAAGTTCTAAATTGGGACGAGGCAAATTTTGTTGGAATTAGACAGCGACTTGCAAACGTTGATTGGAGTAGCTTGTTTCCAGGCAAAAGGACCTCTGGTATGTGGAAGGCCTTTAAAAGTGAGATAGCTCGAGTTCAAAGTCTATGTTTCTGTGAGGGTGAAGGGAAAGTGAGGCAGGAAGAGAGAACCCTGGATGACAAGAGATAATCAGGCTCTAACCAGCAAAAAGGAGGGCTCAGGTTCAGGCAGCTGAAATCAATGGAATTTCTGGAGAGACACAGGGATACAGGAGTATACTGAAGAAGGAAATCAGGAGGGCAAAAAGGGGGTATGACATAGCCTTGGCTGAGAAAGTTAGGGTGAATCCAAAGATGTGCTTTCAGTATAGTAAAGAAAAAGAACGAGAGAGAAAAATAAAGAGAAAATAGGACGCCTTCATGTGTAAAACCACAACAGATGGGTGAGGTCCTCAATTTCCCCTCTGTGTTTACCATGAAGAAAGACATGAAGATCTGTGATCTTTTGGGGGGTTAGTTGTCGTATCCTGGTTCCGTTCATATCACAGTAGAGATGCTGTTGGACATATTAGAATGCATAAAGTCAGATAAATCTCTTGGTCCTGACCAGATATATCCAAGAGCACTGCAAGAGGCGGGAGAAGACAGTTCAGGGGCCAAGGTCCCGGAAGTTGGGGCAGTAGCAAATGTAGTGCCCTTATTCAAGAAGGGCTGCAAAGAAAAGCCTGGAAATATAGACCAGTAAGCTTCACCTCAGTTTTCGGTAAACCACTTGACAAGCTTCTGAGTGATAAGATGTGCATGCATTTGGAAAGACAGAGTTTGACTTGGAGCAGTCAGCATAGCTTTGTGCATGGCAGATCATGCCTTACACATTTTATTAGAGATTTTTGAGGAAGCGACTCGGAAGGTTGACGAGGGCAGGGTTGTGGACATAGTCTATATGGATTTCAGTCAAGCCTTTGGTAAGGTTCCAGATGGTAGGCCGCTCAAGAAGGTTAGATCGCATGGACTCCAAGGTAATCTGACAAATTGGCGACACAGTTGACTTGACGTTAGGAAGCAAATGGCTCTGGTGGAGGTATGCTTGTCGGACTGGAGGCCTGTGACTAGTGGAGTGCCTCAGGGCTCAGTGCTGGGCCCATTGCTGTTTGTTATCTATATCAACTGTTTGGACGAGAGTGCGCAACGCAACATTAGGTCGGATTTTAATGATGAATGAGAAGGCCTTAAGGAGTGTAAGTGGAACAAAGGACATTAGAGATTAGGTGCACGGTTGTCTGAAATTTGTGTCACAGATACACAGGACAGTGAAGGAGGCTGTTGGCACACAGGTCTTCATCAGGGCGTTGAGTATAGAAGTTGGGACGTTATGTTGCAATTACACAGAATGTTGGTAAGGCTGCAGTTGGAGTATTGGGTTCAGTTTTGTTCTCCTTGCTCTAGAAAAGATATTATTGAATTAGAAAGAGTGTAGAAGGAATTTCAGAGATGTTTCCTGGGCTAAAGGGTTTAAGTTATATGGAGAAGTTGGACAGGTTAGGACTTATTTCTTTACAGCCTAGGAAACTGAAGGGGGTTCTTATATAAGTGTAGATAGTTTGTGAGAATATTTGTAGCTCGAGTGTTCATTGTTGTGGTTCTGTTCGCCAAGCTGGGGATTTGTGATGCAGACGTTACAGCCGACAGCTGGAACTGACAACTGGAAGCGGCTGATACAAACCATTATAAATGCCAGAGGAAACATCACAGAAGCGCTTCACAGGAGACCCCCAAGTACAGAGGATGTCACCTAGGCAGTGGACAAAACGTCTGCAACACCAATTCCCAGCTCGGCGAACAGAACCACAACAAGAAGTGTATAGGGTGAATACTTCTTTTTTTTTCCGCAAGGTTGGAGAATCGAGGACTAGAGGAAATCTGTCAATGCTTCGAGAGGAATAAAATAAAAATTAACCCGTAGGGGCAACTTTTTTACAGAGAGCATGGTACACATATGGACTGAGCTGCCATTGGAAGTGGTTGAAGTGCATGCAATAACAACATTGAAAACGTAGTTGAACAAGTACACAGATAGGAAAATATTAAAGGATACAAAGCAAGGGCAGAGAAATTGGATGAGTGTGGATGGACATTTTGTTCGGCATGGAACAGCTGGGCAGAAGGGCCTGTTTCCGTCTGTAGAACTATATGACAGTAAATACGTGTGTTTGGTATAGAGACAGGGAGGGGGAGACTGAGAAAAAATGTCATGGAAAGATATGTTCACTGTTTCCAGAATGCTGAAATGAAGACATTTTGATAGTATCATGCAATACGGGTTAGTATTATGAAGAATTATGAGTGAACGGTATATTGGTATGAGTTCAGGCGATGGAGTGTTATGAATGAGCATTTGTCCTGCAGCTTTGTAACTGGGAGGGAGGACTGCAGAGTCTTCGACACATTGAGCTGTATAAATCAGTAATTTGTCTCAGTTTCATTTTCGTTAAGTGTGACAGAGGGATTGTCTGTACAAAGCTGAGCTAGTTTTGTGGTGCTATTGTATCGAATTCACCTCATTAGCTACCCATCCCACCCCATGGTGTCCCTCTCATTCAATACCAGCCCGATTCTCCCACCCATCATGATTGACCAGACGGCACTCCGGCACTTTTACCCCAGTTTTCTTCAAGTGCCTGTTTAAGGGCATTTCGCATGGACTGCACTCTCCTAACAATATATTCCATCTGCTTTATATTTTCATACGATAGTCAGCATGCTTTACACAGACCAAACAAAAAATCTACATTATTTTATGGTTATAGATGTCCAATCACACTTAGTAATTCTGGTTACTTCACTTGACTCACCTTAATGATAATAAATCAAAGACAGCTTCTTAACACGTCTTGTTATAAAATATAATTTCGAGCAGAGAACGTTTTTACCCTCAGCCGTTTTGTTGACCGTTATCTGAATTGTACCATTTTCATTGTTATGAAAGTTTCTCTTGCCCTTTCCCTGTGACTGTTTCTGTCTGTGACAGTTGCACTGTCTCTCACATAGTTAGTTGGACGGCAGGTTTGTGATGTAGAGGGAAGCCAATAGCGCAGGTTCAGTTCCTCACACTGACAGAGGTTACCATGAAGAGGACGCTCTCTCAACCTCAACCTCACCCCATCACCCAAGATGTGGTGACCCTCAGGGTAAACCAGCATGAGTGGTCTCTCCAATGGGAGTTCTTTGGGTCTCTATTCTATCAATGTTAGCATTTTATTTTTTTTAAAAAGTAATCTTATTGAAAACAGATTTTTTATATTATAATAACCGAATAACAACACAACTCAAATAACTGAACAAAATTACACTCATGTGCATGTACTTACAAAACAAGTTAAAAACACAAAATGGACAGAAGAAAAACAAAAATAAACAATAAGTAATGAATAAATAGTACAGCTCAGCATAACAAAGCAATAGCTCTCGTTCTTCAAGAGCATTAACTGATACGCATTTTTAAGTTCATAATTGTTCCTTGCTGGATTTTAGATTCATTAGACAATATAGTCATGGCTATATAAAAGCCATTCTTAATGTGACAGATAAACCTGCATCATGGTAATCCAAAAAGGGATGCCATGTCTTATATGAATCTCTGTTTTTTTTGATGCACCATACTGGTGAGAAATTTCAGAGATATTCTCCATGAAGAACTTACGACGACACAACAGACCCAGGGTTTTCAGACATCCAACACAACAGAACATGTTTTCTAGCACAGAAAGTAAGGATATAATTTTTTCATCATGTGCATCTGTGTAAGGTACCCTGAGCAGGCCCAGGAGAAGAAAAACCGGGTCCATCTCCAATTCAGTCCCCAATACCTACTCTATCACAGCTACCACAGTGCTCCAATATATTTGAAGCCTGCAGCAGGACAACAAGTAATGAGTAAGCGTACCTGTGCTCATTCTGCATTTATGACAGGCTGAAGATAATCCGACTTCACATTTTGAAGGTCAATCTGGGGTCAGATAGACCTTATGAAGAATTTTCAACTGATTGGAATGGGTCCTATTACAGATAAAAATCCTTTGAGAATTTTCACAAATATCGTCCCATCTCTCCGAGGTGGTCTGAACCCCAATATCTCTCTCTCGCAGACATTACAAAGCTGCACAGTCTCGTCTAAGGGTACACACTCCAACTAATGATAAAGGGTACTGGCAGAGAGTGTATTCTAAGCAATAAGCACCCATTTCTCTCTATCCGATCTGTGAGAGTCTGTTAAAGGTGTATTTTTTTTAAAATCAAATCACTGATCTGGATAAAAAAACAGAAGAGGTCTCTACTAAGTAGTCCATACTTACGAGTTATTTGATCAAATGATGTCATTCTTTCTCCCTCAAATAACACGTGGTGGCTCAGCAGTTAGCACTGCGGCCTCACAGCACCAGGATCCACAGATATGCAGGTTAGATGAATTGGCTATTGATAAATCACCCATAGTGTTCAGGGATATATAGGTTGGAGCATTAGTCAGGGTAAATATAGGATACTAGGGGAATGGGTCTGTGTGGATCGAAGTCGACTTGTTGACCCCAAAGGCTTGTTTCCACACTGTAGGGATTCTATTAATTCTAAACCACTCAAGCAAGTTACCCCCCTGGCTTCCCACAGTTTAAACATGGAATCCATTATCCCCGGTTGACAACTCGTTATACCAATTATAGGGGTAAGCAGCATAGTTTTGGCGATATTGCCCTCGACCTGACATATTGGCATTCATGCTTTAACTTTATTGATAATTATTGGGTTATGACAATACTTCATAAATGTTGCCATTTTGCCTAAGAACAACAGACTAATAAGGGTTCACTTTGTCTGAGAGGGTTCAATATCTAACCGTATTAACACCGAGTCCTCAGTGGCCCAGACATTAACATAGGATAAAAAAGAGCTTAATTGATAGCTTTTAATCTGGGAGATCGACTCCCCACACTCTGTGGGGTAGTTGTAATTTGGTTAGCTTGATAAAGAGTCGCTTATGGTGCCAAATAGAAGAGCTAAACCAGCCATTACGTCTCCTAAATATCTGTCTGGGAAACATCAAAGGAAGCATTCACATGGGGTATAGCAAATAAGGAAGGACATTCATTTGAAGAACAGCTAACGGACCTAGCCAGGATATTGGAAGTGCATCCCAGCTTTGAAGGTCTTGTTTAATTTTGTCAAACAAATGGACATAGTTCACGTTAAATAAATGATCAAAGACCGATGTAATGAATATACTGAAATAGGGAAACCACCCTCGTGACCATTTAAAAGGAAACCAGGATTTGCCTTCAACATCAGGTATTTCCCTGAGACCTCCCATAAGGATGGACACAAACTTTGTAAAATTAATCTTATAGCCCGAAAAGGTGATAAGCGAATTAATGCATTGCATCACGTGAGCTGCCGAAACTGTGGGACTTGACAAAAACATAAGACCCTCATCTGCATACAACATAGTCTTATGTTACTTCTATCTTACTTCCGAGGCAGGAATGTTGGGATAATATTCCCAATTCCGCAGGATGCCACCATATCTAAGATTGTTGCAGGGATGGGGAAAAGATCAATCCTCGTGTGCCATTTGTGCGGCTTAAAGGAGATAATAAAATCTCTGCAAAATTGTGAGGTAGATCTGCCTCCAGACTTCCATCAGCTCTAATTCAGCTAGAGAACCAATTGCTTCCATTATAACGAGGGTATTGGGGGACATTTGGGCACTGTCCACCGTGGGTCCATAAGACAGTTGAAATCTCCTTCGACAGTTATGTGCCACGATGCAAGATAACTGAATTTGGAAAATGCATCTTCCAGGATTTTAAGATGGTGCAACGGGGGGCAAGAAACATTCAAAATACTGTATTACTTCCCATAGTTCAAGATTTTGGGGATGATGATCCTCCCGTGTCTAATGCAATCTAGTAATTTAAATGGAAGATTCTTCTTCACAAGGATGGCTTCTCCCCTACTCCTTGTACTAAAAGACGAGAGAAAAAAACGATCAAACTGCCCTTCTTTAACGTCAAATGTTCCTTGCCATAAAGGTGCATCTCCTGCAATAGGACAACATTCACCCTCTCTTTTTGAAGACTAGAAAGTACATTTTTCCTCTTGACTGACAGATGGCTCCCCTTAATGTTCCAGGTACAACATTTCAGCACATCATTATCCATAACTCATTGTAGCAACATTTTAACTCTAGAGTTTCACATCGAATTACACATCGCTGATGATTAATGAAAAAAAGACTCATTGAGCCTAAAAACTGTACAACCTAAAACTACTACAACTAAAAAGGTCTTAAAACTTTCCCAAGCTAAACACATTAAAAAAAACCACAAAGAATGAAATAAAATCCAAAATGCCAATCACGCTCGATTGGGGAATTTACCGCCTACTGGGGACGCTAACATATCTCAAAACTTTATCTTGTATCCGCTACCAATATGGAAACCTGGGCAATTAACAACAAAAATCGGGCTTGAACTGCCCTTCGGTCGGCACTTAGACATCACAACTACCTTTGTAACTCCCTTCATCTTGAGCCACACCCCAGACACAAACAAAGAAAGAGAAAAAGAGTAGTAATACTAATGAAGAAGTTAAAAATGAGTACTCAACCCAGTCCCGGCTATAATTTAATACTGCTTAATACCAGAAAAATCAACAAAATGTCTTTAGGAGAAATATGATTATCTAAATATCCAGCTTTCTTTAAAATGTCCATAAAATTTTCGCTTTCTCTGGACAGTCAGACGAGTTCATGAATCTACTGAAAGCAATACGGAGCACCGCTGGGTAGCGTAAGGAATACTGAATCCAGAGTTCCCTTACTCTTCTTTTGATCTCAGCAAAACATTTTCTTTCCTGAATCACCGCCGCTGAAAAGTCCTGAAAGAACATAATCCTGGGGCTCTCGTGAATTAAACCCATCGGATCTTTCCCCGAGTTCTGAAAGCTTCCATCAGTCTTTGTTTGTCCCCATAACTATGTAACTGCGCAAGGACAGGATGAAGGCGTTGGTCTGAGTCTGACTTCTATGTCGTAACCGGATGAACTGTCTCAGTCTTCACCCGTCCCTCCTCAGTTTCCAAGTGAAGGAATCGCTGCAGCCAGTTGTTGAAAAAACTCACCAGCTGACCACCTTCTGTCCGCTCCAGCAAACCGACGATGTGAATATTCTTCATCCTACCCCTGTTCCCGTGGTCGTCATCTTGTTTAGTTAAGGTGCAGACCTGTTTTTCAAGGACGAGGATCCTCTCCCGAGAGGAATCGATCACGGTCTCTGCCACTGCAGTTCGGTGCTTGGCATCGTCTGTTCTTTTTCCAAGGCTGTCAAGTTGCTGCTCATGTTTTTGGAGCACGGCTGTGAGCGGCTCTAGCCACGGCTGAACTGTTCTTCAATCATGGCTTCAATCATTTCACGTAACTTGATGAACTCAGTGAACAAGGCCTGGTGAGCAACTTGGTCCATCGAACGAGCAGAATGGGTAGCAGATATCGCCTCAGTATGCTCGATTCTTCTGACTGGTGCACCACTTGTTGGGAGTACTCGATCCTTTCCTCATGTTTTGTCATTTCCCTTTGACAAATCTGGATCAGTAAAGATTCTATCGCTCTTTTAGTGTTGGAATTTAAGTAAATGGCTGGGATGGGGTAGGTTAGCGAACCACTTTGCCCGTGTGTTGATGCAGAGCCCAGCAAAGCAGACCTTCTGGATCTTGTATTCCCCCTTAACATTTTATCGATATTATCATTTCATTTTGCATTATGTTCCTGGAGGTTCTGAATCCGTGTTATTTGATACCACTGTCTACATGTCCGCCCACCCTGCACATTGCTGCCCATTCCTCGACAATCCTTGACTGTGTTGTTATTTATGAACCTTACATCTGTGCCTCAAAAATATTCAATATCTCTGCCTGAAATGCTCTGTGGGGAAGAATGTTCCAAACACTCTCAGCACTTTGAGAAAACAATTATAAGCATTATGATCTGAGTGTGAGATTAGTCTTTTGTGTCTCCTTATCTGAGAAAGGATATAATTACATTGGAAGCAGTTCAGAGATATTTCATTTCACGTATTCCTGGGGTAAAGGGCTTATATTATGAAGGCTTTAACAGGTTACTCTTGGAATGAGATTGAAACAGACAAGTCCTTGATAAGTGTGGATTAGTATGTATCCACGGGGTGTTTGTAAAGTCCAAATTTATTATCATTGTCATAGAACCTCTACAGTGTGGAGGCAGGGCATTCCGTGCCCCAATCTTATCCATGTAACCCTGCATTTCCCATAACTAACCCATCTAACCTACACATTCCTGGGCACTATGGGCAATCCACTTTAAACTGCACATCTTTGGACTGTGGCAGGAAACTGAAGCACTGGGAGGAAACCCACACAGGCATGGGGAGAATGTTCAACCTCCACACACAGGGTCGCCCGAGGTTGGAATTGAACCCAGCTCCTTGGTGATGTGAGGCAGCAGTGCTACACACAGATCCAACATATCCCTCTGTTAGTTCTGTTAGTAAGTTGTGGCTGACTAAAGAAATCTGCCTGACTTGTTCTTATCACTGAACCTGACCCAGTCTGAGACCTTTATCATCGGCCAAGTCACCCAACCTGGTTAAATTGAAAATTTGTTGTGAGCAGTGGAGGAGTGGGACTAGAAAAGGAAAGAGTGACACCCTCCATCCTCAGTCACAGCTGGAGTGTGAAAAAAAATCAGAAAGTGGGAATTCCTTCAAGTGGGAATTCTCTTTCCTAGAAAATGGATGGCTGAATCTTTATATTATATCGAAGCATGCTTTGTCTGATTTTCCATAGACAGGTAAATCAGGGATAATGGTGCATGGAGAGAAAAGTCTAGCTGGGACCACAATGGGATGAACCACGAGTTTATTTACTGGTTGAGTAGTGTCAAAGGCCGAATTGCCCACTCGTGTCCCTCAGTCCTGTGTTCTGATGTTCCTTTCAGCCCTTGAGACTTGCTACACAGGGGCAGATCAAGGCCACTCCGATGGTTCGGTGCAGTTTTGGAAATATACTTGGAAAATCGAGGCTGGGTCTGGAAGTGATACTCACCCCCATCCCTGTTTCCAGGCTTCCCCTCTTGGCGACGTCTGCTCCAGATGTGGGTCGTGTTACAGGCCCAGATTTACTGTGAATACAGCCCCCATACCCCACCCAGCGTTAACTCAAACAAATCCTCTGCTCACCCGAATGTAGCATTACACAACACAACTTTCAGGATAATAACCTGTTACTTCGCAAAAGCATAACATGTGAAATTAATAAATAGGAACAAGAGCAGGCTATTCGGCCCCTCAAGCTTGCCCTGTCATTTAATATGAACATGACTGATCGACTCCATGTCTAACACCACTTTCTTGCCGACTCCTTGTATCCCTCCATACCTCTCCGGGTTAGGGACTCCCAGACATTCACTACCTTCTGAGAGAAGGCATCACTCTGTGTCTCAGATAGAAATCGATGTTCCATATTCGGTATCCATGTCCTCGAGTTCGAGACTCCACTCAGGTATGGTAACAACATCTCAACATCGACCTTCTCAAGTCCCTTCTGTGTCTTGTAATTTTGAGCAGTATCACTCCTCATTTATTTAAACCCTAATGAATTATCACCTCACCATTTTAGAGATTCTCAATAACACAACCCTTTCATCCCTGGAAGCCGCCTAATGAACCAACCTAGTTACTTGCTGCATCAGCATGCTGACGTTATGTTTCAGCCACAGGAGCACTCCAATCCCTTTGTACTGTTCTTTTTCTGGAAATGTTCTCCATTAAATAACAACCTGCTTTTGATGCTCAGTGTCATCCTCAAACTCGGATGTATATTGCACTCAGCTCCCTCCTTCAGACTATCAGTATAGAGTGTAAATAACTGATGCCATCGGACTGATAGCTGTAGTCCTCCAACAGATACACCTTTATCACGAAGATTCATTTATCCTGACTCTCCAATTTCTATACGCTAACCAATCATTGTCCCATGTTAATACATTATCCATCATCCTACCAGCTTCTGTCTTGTGTAAGAACTTTTACTTTGTAATACGTTGTGGAAAATCTCTGGAAAGCCTGTTGTCTACCAGATCTCCTTTATCAAGTCCACTTGTTACATTCTCAGGCACCTCCTGAAATACTTTGCATGATTTTACAGGGCAAAGTATAATTTCACTTTCACAAAATCACACTGATTCTGCGTGAAGCTTTTCGAAATGTCCATGCTGGCTAGGTTTTCCAAATTAAGCTCATCCCATCTGCTTTCATATGGCCCCATATGCCTCGAACTGTTTCCCATTGATATGTTTGTACAAATGAGTTTTAAATGTTTTAGCTATACATCCATCTACCACTCTTCCTCTGGTAGCTCATTCCATACCCACACCACCCTCTGGGTAAATATACTGCCCCTGCGTCCCTTGTAAATTTTCCCTGTGTCACCTTAAACCTATGCCTTGTATGGCTGAACTCCCCCATCCTGTGGAAAAGATCTTGGCTATTCATGCTATCCATACACCTCATGATTTTAGAAACTTCTATAATGTCATCCCTCAACCTTCTACACTTCATCCAATAATAACTTCAAGAACAAGCAGTTAAAGATAAATACTGCAAATTTGAAACTAGAGTAAACATGACAGGTAAACAATACTCAGCCCAAACTTCATACTGTGATTTGTGTTTTTTCTCCCTATTACAAAACTAAGGCAACATGAAACGCTTACTAGTGCCAGTAAGAAGGCAAGCACCTGATATCCTTTGGCTAAAGGAGGTGATGATCTCGACAGTGAAAATCTATTTATGGCCAGATCTTTATATGCCACATAGTCAACATTCTCCCTCCTGGCCTCCCTATGACGTTGTGTGATTGTGTCTTCTTTATCTTGCACTCAATAAAGAGAACCCCTTTCCCCATTCACACTTTAATTTAAACCCATTTTATATCATCCTCTCGTTCACCACTGTGAAAAGCCGGTTTATCTTTGCCACGCCCTCTTTGCCCTGTCACAAATCTCCCACCTCTGGCCAGGTATTAAAAAGCCAAGTTTCCAATGATTTTCAGTTACGAAGACGTGTCACACTGCGCTCCAAATGCTAACGCCGTTTCTCTGTCTCTGCAGATGCTGACAGACCTGCTTAGCTCCTCCAGAAATGAATAGGCACAGAACACCTTTTCGCAAAACATATAACTATGGATACTGGTAATAAAAATACCAAAATTGCTTGAGAAACTGGGAGCTTTGTCTAGGGTCACTGGACCTGAAAGATTAACACTACATTCATTCCAGAAGATGCTGCAACATCTTCATCAATTTCTTCAGCAATTTCTGTTTTTGAACAATTTCCAATGACGTATGTCAAAGATGCCCAAACATCCTGTCCAACATGGAGAGCCATACACTGGGAACTGAACAATAATGCATGGTGCAGAAATTCCTTGATTCTGAAATTGCATAAGGTTAGCATCACTGACACTGCAGAGCTCTTAATAATTGTCAGGGAGAAAAACAGAGGGAAACACATTCTCTTCAAATACAGAAGTTGACATTGTGGAAGAGAAACGATTTAGATCACTAGTTTAAATGGATTGAGTTAAAATAACAAATTGGAGGTGTGACATCAGGGAGAATGAGAATATGAAAATACAAGTGTTACCGCACCAGAAACCAGGTTAGGTATAGAATACAGGGCTGATGGGTGAATGGGTCCCGGTGTGAACTGTGGGACAGTCAGTAGAATTGAGTTGTAGATATTGCAACTCAAACTGGGTTATCATTTGATTTTGTAGATCACAGCAGCAGCAGAAACAGAATTGTATTGAACAACAATCTGTAACATTTTCCAGACGATAATTCATCAGTCTACCATTACCATTAAGCCAGTCCGTGGTTCAGTGATGAGTGTGGGTGAACATGCCAGGGTCGGAATCACGTGGATCTAAACCTGTTGACAACCCATTAAAGCTACCACAATTAAATAGTTACATTCCAACCAGCAGAACTAATGCCTGATGGAGAGGGGAAATGATCCCAAGACTAACAGATCAGATCTAAGCTCTGTCGTCCTGCCAAATCCAAACATAAATATCGATGGACTATTAAACGATTTACTGGAGCAGAGTACTCCATAAATATCCTCATCCTAAATATCGGAACAGCTCTGTACGTCAGTGAAAAAAGTCAAGGATGTGGTGTCTGCACTATCCTCAGCCAGACGTGTTGAGTGGATGATCCACCTCACACTTACCATGCTTCCCACAGAATCACAGATGCCAGTCTTCAAGCAATTCGATTTGCTGTACGGTCTTGAGGAAACACCTGAACACTATAGATGTGACAAAGGCAATAGGCCTTGACCCCATTCTTGCAACCAGACTGAAGACATGTGCTGCACAACAAGCCGTGTCCCTGGGGAAGCTGTTTCATTCCAGCTCCAACTCTGACATCTCCCTGGCAATGTGGAAAATTAGCTGAAAATGTGTTGCTGGAAAAAGCGCAGCACGTCAGACAACATCCAAGGAGCAGGAGAATTGACGTTTCGAGTATGAGCCCTTCTTCAGGCTCATGCCCGAAACGTCGATTCTCCTGCTCCTTATATGCTGCCTGACCTGCTGCGCTTTTCCAGCAAAACATTTTCAGCTCTGGTCTCCAGCATCTGCAGTCCTCACTTTCTCTAGTGTGGAAAAATACTCAACTATGAGTCCCTGAATAGGAGAATAATTACAATCTGACCAATTACCACACCCTCAGTCCCATCACGATAGTTAAATTGGTGGGAATTCTTTTTGATAGAGCTGTCAAGTAGCACCGAAATAATCAGGACATTGTGGTTTCCGATAGGTCCCCATGTGGAGATCGTGCTGCAGTGGACACATCACTGGATTACGAATCCAGACCAGGCCAATGCTCTGGCAGCTGGTGGAAGTTAGAAATAATTAATAATATATCGAGACCTAAAATCTGGTGACGGTAATAGTGATCTTGTGTCTAATGTTGATTGTAAACATCGAAATCCTTCACCAATGTACTTTCAGGAAGTGAACCTCCCGTGCTTTCTTGGTCTGGCCTAAAAGAGACTCCAGACGCACAGACATGGTCTCTGAATCGGCCACGTGAGACACTCAGTTGTATCAAACTACTCTGAGGTCTTAAAGGATAAAACCTGACAGAACATCCGGCATCAACCCTCGTTATCAGAAAAGGGAATGGGAAACAAAGTCCTGTTGACCCTGCATAGACAGCCTTCCTAACATCTGAGAGCTTGTGACAACATTTACAGAGCTTTCTCACAGACTACACAGAAACATCGGGAAAGGAGGAGGTCAATCAGCACAGTGAGCTTTCCCCATGTTATTTCATGGCCAAACATCTCCTCAATGCAGTTTTCCCCACACAATGTGCATATCCCAAAATATGTTTAAACATTATGAAATATAGTGCCTTAGGTCCATCAATATATCGGGAGTTCTCTGATAACACTTGTTTATTAACTACGATGTGACTGCAATGCGATTTGTGAACTGTTTTCTACAAAGTGAACTATCATCCCTGCTCCCAATCTGTCATACCCTGTCAGAGTTTTATATATCTCACTGATATCTCCACTCATTTTCCTAAAGCCCATGGAATACAGGCCCAGTCACCCCAAACTCTGCTCCCACAACTAACCTGTCATCCCAGAGATCAGTCTGGTCATCCTTCACTGCACTCCCACAATGTCAGGTTTGCCCTTTATTAGGGAAGGACACCAAAACTGCGCAATGTTAGAGATGGGGTCCCACCAAGGCCTGTACATTTGCAGTAAATTACCCTTACTCCTGTATTCTAAAACCCCATGAAATGAAGGTAAATAAACCATTTATCTTCCTACCTACTTTCTGCTCCTGCAATATTGCTTTCAGTGACTGGTGTACAGGGAGATCCAGATTCTGTTCATTGTTACAGCTCCCCACATGCTGGGTCTATGTTAACACTATGTAAGCGTGCCAATGCCATTCCCAGTATTGACTTCCCTGTTCAGAACTCACTGCCCTACATGGACTCTGAAGGCTGCGTAGAAATAAACAAAAATGCAGCTTAAGTTCATCTACAGATCAACATTTTTTAACCAATCCCTTTTCAAATGATAGGCTGCCATTCAATTGATCCCATCAAAGTACACAACCTCTCATCTCTGCCATTGCTCTCCATCTGCCAGGTATTTGCCTAGTCACTCCACTTGTCTCAATCACCTTGGAGCCTTTTTTCCATCCTCCCCATCCACTCACAAGCTGACATCGTTTAGTGTTGTCAGCAGAATTGGGAATATTGCAACTGAGCCCCTCAACCAAAGATATGATGTGTATGGGAATAGCTGGATGCCAAATCTCGATCCTTGCTATATCCTCCAAGCCTTCCATTCAAAAAAACATGGTTTTATTCCTACTCACTGTTTCCTGCCAGCTCTCCCATTCTAAAACAATGACCATATATTAACCCTAGTGCCATAGAATTCGAATTTGCACAAACTGGGGCTTAATCAAAACTCTTTCTGAGATTCCAATCCAATGGGTTGCGTTGATACCTTCTCCATAATTTTGCTAAAAGCCACTTTCTCAAATATGAATCCTATTTCATAAACTCCTGTTGACTTTATCTATGCCTACTAATTTCAGTCCAATATTTTCTCTAAAACATTTTAGTTGCTAATTTCATTCTATTCCCTTTTTCTCACCAGACTCAAGTTCCCTAGTATTGCGAGGAAATTTTATTTTTGTTTTGCTTCCTTCTGTGAAGGCATAACTGAAGTATTTGCTCCATTGATCTGCTATTTCCCTGTCCTCAATTATCTGGTATCAGACTTTAAGAAAGCTGTACCTTTTTTCTCTTAATTTTGCCATTGACGTATTTTCAGAAGATATTACAAGTTCACTCATATACATTTTGATGAGATATTCTTCAGAAACCCATCAATTCCTACCTTGAGCTACTAAATGATTGACCTTCCTCAGCCATGCAATCACGGAAGCACAGACTCTGTACTATCAGAAATACAGCACGGTCTACATTAGCCGAACCTTCCAACACAAAACCCGTCGCTGTGAATCCTATGGCAGTTCAAGTGCACAACCATGTATTTTTTTAATGGTTTTGAGGTTACCATGACAATTCCCCTCTCCCGAAATGCATCCCAGACCCCAACACACTTTGGATGAAGAACAGTCCTCGAATCCTCACTAAGCCTCAAACCCTTCACTTTAAAAGTGTGTCCCTTTGACTAAAGGACCAGCTGCTGTCTATCCCCCCCCCCCCGTCCATATCCCTCGTAATCTTATCCTCCTGATTCATTTCCCCCTCAGCCTTCTCTGCTCCAAAGTAAACAACCCGAGCTTATCCTGCCTCTCTCCATAGCTGATATGCTCCATCCCAGGGAACATCCTGGTAAATCTCTTCTGCAACCCCTCCAGTGCAATCACATCCTTCCTGTAATGTAGCTCCCAGAAATACACACAGTATCTTGGCATAACGAAAGTTCTGCATTGCTCTTTTAATCTATACTTCTATATGTGAAGGCTGTGTTTACGCTCCCGTACGCTTTCTCAAAATGTGTGTTACCCTGTCCAGCCACATTCAGGGATGTGTGAAGAAGCACCCTCTGAGCTTCCTATTGTGCTGCCATTCATTGAGTCCTCCCTGCCTGGTTTATTCTTCCAAAGTGCATGACCTCATGTTTATCAGGGTTACATTCCATCTGCTATTGATGTGACCATCTGACCATTCCATCGTATCTTCCTGTAACATAAGACCTTCCTCCTCACTGCCAACTACCCGGCTAATCTTTGTATCAGACACAAACTTACTTATGACACCCCCCCCCCCCCCCACCCCTCGTTCATATTCACAGCTGCATCCTTTATGATAAGGTTTAAAATCAGAAAACATCAGATTATAGTCAAAAGGTTTATTTGGATGCACGAGTTTTCGAAGCGCTGCTTCTTCATCAGGTGTTTGTGCACTTTGATGAAGAACTTCAAAAGCTAATGTCGTGGAATAAAACTTTTGGAGTATAACCTGGTGTTATGCAATGTTTAGCTTTGTCCACCCCAGTCCAACACCAACACTTCCGAATCACAAATATTAAGAGACACAGCACTGATCCCTGTGGTACACCACTGGACACGAGCCTCCAATCACACAAACAGCCTTCTACCACCACCGCCTGTCTCCGACCACTAAAGTTGATTTGGATGCAACTTGGCAAGTCACTAATGAGTCCTACCTGTTCCCTGGTTATTCTGTTCCGCTGGACACACTTGGAGAATATCTGGAGATTCTCACTAATCTTGCCTGCCAGTAGGTTGCCATGCCCCTGTGTTAGTTAGTCCCCTCCAAGTGAAGTTTTTCCACCTTATTGCAGCCTTAACTGGCCTGTCCCAGATCCTGCCATTATTTGCCTTGAATGTGGAATAGACAGCGAGGGAAGCATTCTGTTATTTTCCAACATGTCATATGTTTTATGCATTTTCTAAATTTCACTGTGACCCACCTGTCTTTCTTTGAAACTCTAGAGAACACAGGCCGAGTTTCCTCATCAGGCAATCTCACCATCTGAGGGATTAATCTGGAGAGTGTCCATTGCACTTCCTCTGTTGTCAGTATATTCTTTCAGAGTTTTGGCCACCAAAAATGTACACAATACTCCAGGTACAGTGCCACCAACACGCTGTGAAACTGCTTCAACATGTCTTTACATCAATGTTCTGACTCTCTTAAATGAAGGCGAACCAAACTTTAACTTTCCACTTACATATATTCCTCCAAATTCCCTTCACATTCATTGCATTTACGATCTCACTGAGATCTTATAGAAACCCTCCCGAAAATCCAATATATGCCACTTCTACTGGTTCCCCATTATTGATGCTGTAAGAAACAACTTCAAACAATTCCGAAGTTTATCAAGTATGTTTTCTCTCTTAGAAAAGCATGCTAATTCTCTCCATTGTCGCTGTTACTTTCTAAATAGCAAAAATGTCATCCTGTGTAATAGCTTCCAACAGTTTCCCTACAAATGTCAAGTTAACTGGTCTGCAGTTTTCCACACTATGTCTTTTTCCCTTTGTAGCTGTTTGGATCCCTTCCATTCATTTATAGTGCTTGATTCACGTTTATCCACAATAGTTTCCGGTCTCTGCAGAATGTGCAGGAAAATAAAACACAGTCATCGACAGTGCAATTAATACTACTATTGGTGATTTATTTCTGACATTTTGATACGACGTACATCTGTTTCGTCAGACTTAGCAATGCTCAATCCAGCTCCATGTTCAATTTCTACCTTGTTACTGATACGAATTGACTTTATGTTTTTAGCTCCAGGAGTCCGATATGATCACTTGGTATTACTGGGTGATTTTCTGGATCTTCCTCCATGAAGACAGATGTAAAGTAACTGGTTGTTTTCTTGGCCATTTCCCTGTTCTCCACAATGACCTCTCCTCTCCCGATTACAAATTTCCACGTTTGACCTTGCTTTTTTCCTTTGTAATATAGATCGTAGATTGATGCAGTCTTTTTGTTCCTGTTTGTTAGCATGTATGTTCTCTTCTTGATTTCCTTTTCAGTTTCATGGCCTTCCTTTTTGGGATGATTAATTTCTGAGAATTCTCAGGTTTCCACAATAGCTGGAATTCTTCTGAACTCACTATGATTAACACATTTTCCAATTTGTTATGTTAACCATCATTGAGTCACTTTCTCACACTTTGGTGTTTGTACTTGAAATAAATGGACGCATGTTTTAGACTTTGTAGTATTTCTAAAAACTCCTGGTCCTGACCAGATATATTCAGGAACACCGCAGGAGGATAGAGAAGAAAATGCGGGAGCACTGCTTGGCTCTTTTCTATCATCGCTGACCAAAGAGTGAATCAAACTAAACATCATGGCATAGACAAAGAACACAGGGGGCTAACACCTTCAACATATTGTCTAGCTATCACCATTGTTAACAGCTAACCCGAGAATGCAACTTAACAAAAGGTTTTGTGATTTAAACATGAAAGAAGTGAAACTATCACTGTATTCTAACTGAGGAAAGGCTTAACAGACAATCAATTTTTCAATGTAAACTTTCAGTTACATCACACTGTAAATTTTTGCTATCAATTCTGAGTTACGATCGAGCCCTCCACTATCACCTGATGAAGGAGCGTCGCTCCGAAAGCTAGTGTGCTTCCAATTAAACCTGTTGGAATATAACCTGGTGTTGTGTGATTTGTAACTTTGTACAAGAAGATACGTATACATACACGTATAAACACACAAATACATATACAGTTACATACAAATCGACATAAATACAGATGGAAACACAGGCTGAGACACAGACAGACAGATGCAGACACGCAAACACACAGAGAAAAAGCACATGGACACATACACGCACACACACAGGCACACACACACACATACACATGCACAAACACTTACTCTCATACAGATACACAGAGACACAGACACTAGTGTTATTAAGACACAAATCGATATGTTTTTGATTTGTAAGGGGATCAAGAATTATAGGGAGAAGGCAGAAGAATGAGGTCGCGTTACACATAAGAAATTATTGAATGGATTTCCCGACTTGATTGGCTGAAAGGCCTCAATCTGCTCATTTCCTTAATGCTCCTGCAGTATTATGCTATCAAGCATTCTCTTCCTGAGAAAGCAGCAGAGGCTGGGTGTGATACATAGTTGATTGGAAAAGGTCAGTGGGAGTGTCGGATAGGTTTGGAGTCCGGAATAGATTATGTTCCTAATTATTCCTAACTTTTCTGTCCTTGTGTCTGAAAAGAGGTGGTGATTTGATACAGTTTTAAAATAACAGGCTCACAATGAAGTAAGGATGTCCCTTTCACTTTAGTGTTGTGCTACCTGTGGTGTCCTCATCCACAGGGAGCAGTGAAGACTCGATTATTGAAAATATTCAAGGCTCAGCTCGACTCATCTTTACTGGACAGAAGGGTCAGTGTTTATTGGGAACAGACAGGAAATGGATGGTCAGACACAGATGGTCGGATCAGCCATGGACATTCTGTATGATGCAGCCGAATGGGTAACTTCTGCCCCTATCCCATGTATTGTTCCCTTAATCCACTCTTCGAGGATCAAACAGAGATGTACTGCTGGCCCTATTCCATGTGTTGTTTTCTCAATCTACCCTCGAGACTGTAACAGGGTTGGGGACCACTCCATTCAGTCAGACACGATCGTTTCAATCACACAGGAGGAGACCATTCTGTCCCTCTAGGTAATTACACATAGTATAGAATGAAGTCATTCAGCTCATTCAGTACACTACACAGTCCAGGAGGAGGCCATTCAACCCACCTGAGCCGCTACACAGGAATAGGGAAGCTGTCACTAACAGGAAATAGAAAGTAGAGATAAATGTTTATTTTCAGGCTGCAAAGCTGTAACTGATGGAGTGCCTCAGAAATCATTGTGGGGACATCAATGATCAACAAACTGTATCAAAGATCTGGAGGAAGGGAAGGGAATGACTTGGAGCTCAATTAGCTCATACACCAAGATGGTCATTCAATGTGTCATCAAATGGAGGTAGTGAGTCTGCAATGTGATATAGGCAGGGAAGGTTAGTGAGCAAACCTTCAGCAGAAATGTCTATTTTGGCATGAAGGATGAAACAATAGTAAACAATTTAAATGGAGAGAGATTGCCGAACTCTGTGATACAGGAGGTTTCCATGTTCTTGCGACATGAATCATATGAAGTCAGATGCAGCAAGTGATTTGGAAGGTAAGTGGAATGATGCTGTTTTTGGCAAAAGGTATCAGGTTTAATTACAGGAATGTTTTACTGCATCTGTACAGGGCATTGCTGAGACCACACCTGATGTACTGTGCGCAGAATTGATCCCCTAAACTAAAATAAAAAGATATAATTATTTTCGAAGATTTTCAAAGAGGTTTCCCTTTACTCATTCCTGGAATGCCGGGCATTTGTTATGGGGGATTAGCAGTTTCGATCTGAGCTGAGAAATAGTATTGAACCATCCATGTCTTTCTGAAAAGTGTATCAGCTGGATGCTTATTATCTCCTATGAGCGAGACTAAAACTAGAGAATAAACTTTAAGAAAAAGATGTATTTATATTAACACACATACTATGAAGACACCTACCAATATTTACAAATTACACAGACACGTGTAAGCATGTCACCAAATTATAAAGTGGGGACTTTTTTTTGCGATTGGAAGGAATTGTGTACAACAAGAGCAATGACACACCTGCATATAATCCATCACCAGGTTTTCCAGAGAATGTTCCAGGAGATCGCACATGGCCCAGTTTGGTGCTCAGTGACAAAATTTTATGTTCCAACACAGAGAGAGTGAAAAATGTTCCCTGCCTGAGAAGCAGCAGCCGATTGATCCCTCTCTCTGACTTTGTTCCGCCAGATAGCAAAGTTTGAGATCATAAAATCCTTGTGTCATCTTTACCACTTGTGAAGTGTTCCTGGTGAGGATTCATTGAAATCTCTCCACTGCCTGAAACGAAGGGAATTCAGCCAAATCCCACTGTTCCAGAAAGCAATCCCACTACCAGTAGCTTGTGTGAGCAGAATAACTTCAAAGGCAGAATAACATTTTGCGGGCACTCTGTCATTTTACCATTTGTTATGAGTTCAACTTTCTGTGGCTCACATTTTTCAAGAAAATGGCGGAGTCTGAGATCTAAATCATTAGCCACCTCACTAAACTGGCTGCATTTAAGATTGGTGTAAACAGTGGAGGATTGGGACTGGAAAAGGACATAGTGACCCTCCAACATTTGTTGGAACACAAATGAGAATTTCTAAAAGGGCTGTACAAGTGGAAATTCCCTTCCCCAGAGTATTGTGGTGCCTGGATGTTTGCATTTATTCAAATTTGTTTTGGTATGCCGTAAAATGGTATACAGACAGAAATGCGCTGCTTTGAGCAAAAGCATATGAAGCGGTGACAAAGTATTTAATAGCTCACTCCTGCTGCTCAGTCCTGTGTTGCTATGTTCTATTCAACCCCTCACATCTCCTGCAAGGAACAGATGGAGGCTACTTGCTCCAAATACCTGTTCAACAGTAATACAGAATCTCATTCAGTCCCTCAAGACTGTCACACATGGTTTGGTGTCGGTTGGAAAATGCTATCTGTTTCCACAGATGCTTCTGGTCTCTTTACAGAGTGTTTCCTCTCCGCAACTTGTGGTTCATTTGTTGGTGATAGCATAGACCCAGATTCACCGTGAATACAGTCCCCATACTTCAACCAGTGATAACTCACACAATACTTTACTCTCTCTGTTTGCAACATTCAATAAAAGAACATTCAGGAAAATTACAGCCATTAACTTTGCAATTACTGAATTTGAGGACAAAAGGAGCAGTATCAGGTAATTTGGATGATCAAGCCATTGCATAACATCATGGCTGATCTACTGTTGACAGTAACTCCTCTTTAATGCCCAATTCTTCACCCCTTAGCTCTCTGACAGATCAAAAATCCATCTACGTCTTCCTTAAATGCTTTCAGAGATAAAGCTCCCCTAACTCTCTCGCCCAGATAATTCCTGACAGTGATTACCTTCTGTGAGAGGAAAGCCCTCCCTACACACACACCAACACCTGTTGATATGAACAAGAGGCGAACACAGGGGCTCAGGAACGAGCGAATGGCTTTGATACCAAGGCAGTATTTGACTGAGGATGGCATCGGGACCACCTACTTATTTGATCTGAATGTGAATCAGGTGTAACCTTCCCACTGGACGGAGTCTTTTGGAACACAAATAAAGAGGTTTGGGGTCAGTCACCAACAATCCTCTCAGTCCCGGTACATCCCTGCAGGAGATCCACAGGTTAGCCCCCTCAGCACAAATATCTTCAGCTGCTCCATCAATGTATTTTCCCATCATAAGATCTGAAGTAGGTATGATGACTGAAGATCACAGAATGTTCAGAACATTTTGTCCCCCATCAGCTCCTGAACCATTCTGTGTCCATGTGCAGCAAGACCCGGACAGCATTCCGGTTTGTGCTGTTAAAGTGTCGGTAACATTTATGTAACAGCACGGCCAGACACTGCACATTTCCACAGTTAGAAAAGGAGATCATTCAGCATCTCAAGCTGGTTGCACACGGGTATGAGCTAGCATTCAGGAACAGGAAGAGTGACGTACGTTCAATACTCCTGCCTGTTAGACAGGAAGGAAAGTGGTCTGTTCAGTGCATCGAGCTGTTAAACAGGAACAGGCAGAGCCCAATCAGACCCAAAAACCTGTTCCATGAGACCAGGAGGAGGCTATTCATCCCTACGAGACAGTTATACGGAACATGAGGGGGTCACTGATATTCCAATATGACAAAACAATGAAACCGAGACTGCACTGATAGAGGACTCCATGATGTTAATCATGGTTCCATTGCTGTAGAACGTGTGTTGCTTTAACATAGTTTGCTGGCAATGAGGAGGGAAGCCAAATGATTTGTGCCAAGTCTCAAGGAAGCATCTTCCATCGCCGAGAAGACACACCCATCGTCTCCATGGAAGTCAGAATCTGGTGGGAATAGTTAACTGTTTTAGCATGAAGGTATTGTGGCTGCTGTAGGGATTGCGGATAACGAGACTTTCAGTGCAGGACCATACACCAAATGCACTGTATTAATGTGGGGAGAGTTTATTCAAAGACTGGCCCTCTGTCTCTCTCATGCGACATGGGGATTGGGTGTGGAGTGAGCGGAATATTCTCAGAGGCTCTTAAACTATCGACAATCATGTAACCCGAATAAAAAAGAAGCCATGGAATATTTCACTGTGTCAGTGTCTATTTAGAACATCGTGAGTGACTGTCCCTCATCCTCAAGTTTCAATGCAATCGCCTCTCATTCTCTCACAACGCCAGAGATTAATCTTCACTGTCTTCTCGTGGTACCATAATCCCAGGGATTAGTCTGGTCAAACCTCATTGCACACTCTCTGTGGCAAGGCCATCATTCCTTATAAAGGAGAGAAAGTCTGTCCACAGTGTCCCAAATGCTGCCTCAACAACATTCTCAGCGATGATTACAATAACTCTTTTTCCTCTTAGACATCTCCGTTTCTTTCCTGTGGCATAAAAAAAGACTTTCCTTCTCTCTATAATGCTGGAAAGAGTTAACACTTTTATAATGAAGGTACTGTTGCTGCTGTCGGGATTATGGATAACATGACGTTCATGGCAGGATCACGCACCAATTGAACTCTATTAACGTTGGGAGATTTTATTCAAAAGCCTGAAACCACCCCTCCTCCCTCTCTCTCCTCTCTTTCTATCTCTGTCTCAGTTGAAATAGGGAGTGGGGGTGGTTGGGTGGAACGTTCTCCGAGGCTCTTAAACTATCGAGAATCATGTAATCTGAGTGAAAAAAGCCATGGAACTTATCACTGTATCAGTGTCTGTTTAGAACATCATGAGTGATTGTCCACCCCCCTTAAAGTTCAATGTAATCACCTCTTATTCTCTCACTGAGTTTCACTCACTGCTCATGGTGCCATCATCCCAGGGATTAGTCTGGTTAAACTTGAGATAAAGTCTATCCACAATACCCCAATTACTGCCTCAACAACACTCTCAGGGATTGTCAAAAACATCTTTTCTCTCATTTAGACTTTATTTATTTCATGTGCCACAAAAAGCCATTCCTTCTCTGTGCACAACGACTGACATGGAATTTATAAATGCCTTAGATCTGTACGTCAGCATCAATAAAGCCAGCACCAGAGATTCCTATGGAGATGTGCATCACTCTCGGGGAGAATTTCAATGAGATTGAATACACCTAAAATAGGGGATGATCACGTACCTGAATGGAAATAAGATGTAGCAATACAGAAAACAGGCAGAACAAAGGAGCTTTCTTTACCTTTATTCTTCTCCCACAGGATGTATGAAGCCCTGGTCAGGGCAGCATTTTATACAGATCTTGAACTGAGTGGCTGGTCCAGCTGTTCCACAGTACCATAAAGAGTAACACGCAAAGCTTTGGATTTTTAGTGTCACAACAGAGGATAAATCTTCCTGCTTAATTAAAACCAGCAACAGAGAAAAAATTTATCCCATGCAGTAATCTGTGATAATTCTAGAGTCCAAATCTATTTAAAGTAAAAAATAACAACTTTGTTTCTTAAAGTATAACAGAGAATAATAAACGAACGACTATTTACAACTTCTTGGTTGCTTTTAAACTCCCCAATTTCCTTCATGAGATATCAACAGACCATTATTCTGTGGCTCTAGATTATGAGTCAATGGCTTGACCACTATAAACTGTCTTCCCTTATGTGCAGAGAACAAGTTAAACATTCTCAATAGCAATTATTTAGTGACGGACATGGTTACTAGGAATGTGAAACTTTTGCATCCGGATTGAACAAAGGCACAAATGGTTTATTCAGATATTGCACTGAGACCGAGGACGAGACTGGGATATCATGATGGTGGTATTGGACAGGATTGGTGAGTTGGGAGGACATGGAGATGTAAATCTGTGAAGGACAAAATGGATTATGGAGTTTGAGAAGAGTCTGGTTCCTTCTCGCGTATCAGTGAGTAATTTAAAAATCGTAGTTTGATGGTTATAATATATAAGGAAATGAATTTTTGTTTGGAACTGGAGATATTGACTTGCACTTTCCAAAATATACATATCATGAGCCGAAATTCAGTTCAACCCAGTTTAGTAGACAAATATAAAGACTTACCAGGAACACCAATTATCGCGAGAATGGGATAGTAACCACCTTGAATAATACAAAGGATATCCTGGATCCGATATGCTAATGATATCCAAGGCTGAGAAAGCCAATAAAGACCCTCGGATAAACTCCTGTCCATTGTTTGAACATTCCAGTCTAATATTCTCAGATTCGGATCCATTGTTGGAACATTCTAATCCATTGTCCTCAGATTATGAACCGTTATTGTAACGTTCCTGTCTAATGTTCGCAGATTCTGATTTCTCCTCTCCCTCTCTCTCTCGAGCTGCTGATCCCTGTCAGTGCTGTAAGTGATGCTCCTACTCACACTATGGAATAGCACATTGAACAGAGCCCATTTATCTTCCAACGATGGAAACTCTCCACTTGGATAATTAGGATCCACGGAGATTTACATTAATCACGGTCACTGAACAAATAACTCAATTTAACCTCTTTGAGTTCAATATTGATTTTATTAAAATTCAAAAGAACGTTTAAAATTTAATCATTTAGCTTGGGATATGTAGGGGTGGCGGAGAGAAGGAATATTGTAGATGGTAGATTGATTGCGTGTAATCATTCAATCTGCCTTGGTTATGGGAGTAATGTTAAAGGATTGTCAGAATATAAACAAGTTTCTCCGTTTAAAATGGAATCATACAGTCTGTAACTACTGATCAGTGATTATAATATCAGTAAAATATGGAGAGAACTTTTCTAGTCCATAATCTGACAGGCAAATGTGCCTTCGATAACATGAAGTATAACAGACAAATGGCATCGATGTGTGAGCAGAGAATATGATATGACACACAATTCAGATGGTTAGTCCAGGATCAGAGAGGGCATGTGAGTGTCATGCTGTTAATGTTGTCGATGTCAATCAACTGTGATTAAGTACCATGCATTGGTTTTCAATTTCAGTGTGATTATGTTATTGGGGACATGGCTGCAGAGACTGGAGGGAGGGAACATGATATTTCCCAGTCATCAGTATTGGGATGTTACTCTTTATAAATCATAAGAAAATCAAATTCCCGGATGCATCTCCAATGAGGAGTGAGGAGATCCAATATTAACCATACGACCAGAATACATTGGAGCAGAAATTTGGCCATTCAGCCCATTGAGCCTGCTCCGCCATTCAATGATGGCTGTTAAGCTTGTCAACACCATTCTTCAGCTTTCTATCTGTAACCCTTCTTCCCCTTTACAATCAAGAACCTATCTGTCTTACTCTTAAATATACTCAATGACCTGGCCTCGACAGCCTTCTGTAGCAGTGAATTCCCTAGATTCACCACTCTCTGGCTGAAGAGGTTCATATTTATCTGTGTTTGAAAAGGTCTTCTCTTTACTCTGCCCCCTCGGGTCCTAGTCTCCCCTCCATTGGAAATATCTTCCCAAAATCCACCCTGTTCAAGTCATTCATTATTCTATAAGTTTCAATTAGACCTCCTAACATTCTTCTGAACTCTATCAAATATAGACTCAGAGCCCTCAGATGTTCTTCATATCTTAAGCTTTTCATGCCTGGGACCACTTTTGTGAATCTTATTGGAAAATGGTCCAGGGCTACTTCATCCTTCCTGAGATATGGGACCCAAAACTGTGCACAATAATCCATCTGTAGCCTGACCAAAACCTCATAAAGCCTCAGAAGTACATCCCTACATTTATATTCAAACCTTCTTGAAATAAATGGAATCATTTTATTTGCATTCCCAACTGCTGATAACCTGCAGGTTTACCTTTCAACTAGCACCCCCCCCCCACCGCCCCCCCCCCCCCCGGCCCGAGTCTTCTGAACTAGCTCGCTATTTAGAAAATAGTCCATGCCGTTATTTTTCCTTGCAAACTGCATGACCTCACACTTGCCCACGTTATACTCCACCTGCCACTTTTTTGCTCACTCCCCTAACCTGTGCAAATCCTTCAGCAGGAGAAAGTGAGGACCGCAGATGCTGGAGATCAGAGTCAAAAAATGTGGTGCTAGAAAAGCACAGCCAGTCAGACGGACTCTGAGGAACACGATATTCGACGTTTCAGACATAAATCCTTTATCGGGAATGAAGTGGGTGGGCGGAAAGGGATTGAGAGATGAATGGGAAGGGCTGGGAGGAAGGCTTGGAAGACGATGTCTAAATCGAGGTGAGTGGTGAGAGTGGAAGGTGGAGTGGATATATGGGAAGGAAGATAGACAGTTAGAACAGTTCAACAGGCGGTGTTCAGTTGGAGGGTTAGATCTGGGATAAGGTGGAGGGAGGGGAGATGAGGAAACTGGTGACATTGCGCTGGATACCATGTGGTTGAAGGGTTCCAAGGTGGAAGACGACGCGTTCTTCATCCAGACGTCTGGTGGGTAGAATGTGGCAGTAGAGGAAGCCAAGAACTTGCATGTCCTTGGAGGTGTGGTGGGAGAGGCGAAGTATTCATCCACAGGGAAGTGGGGTTGTTAGGTATGTGACGGAGAGTGTTCCCTGAACCGTTCTGCAAGTTGACGCCCTGTCTCCCCAGTGTAGAGGAGACCAGGAGCAATGGACAGAGTAGATGAGGTGTTTGGATGCACAGGATCTTCTCTGCCTGATGTGGGAGGATCCTTTTGGGCCTTGGATTGAGGTGAGGAGGAAGTTGTTGGCACAGGTTTCATACCTCTTGCAATGGCAAGGGAAGATGCTGGGAGTGGAAGGTGGCTTGTTGGGGTGTGGGAGGGGGGACGCGTGAACAAACGAGGGAGTCGTGAAGGGAATGGTCTCAGTAAAATGCTGATAGGGTTGGGGAGGGAAGTATATCTCTGGTGGTGTGGTCTTACTGTTGGTGGCAGAAATGGCGGAGGATGATGCGTTGTATCCTGAGGTTGGTGGTCTGGAAGCCGAGCATCAAACGGGTTGCTAGAGGATGCTACTGCACCCTCCTGCAGCCAAAACACCTCTTCGATGCTACTTATCCCTCTATTCCATCTTTGTACTGTTTGAAAACTTAGTCAGAATGCACTCAGTTCCTTCATGTAGACCATTAATGCACAAAGCGAATTTTGTGGTCCCAACACTGAGTCTTGAAGAATACCACTTGTCACTGGATGCCATCCTGAGAAGGACACTTTTATGTCCACTCTCTGCTTTCTATCAGACAGCCGTGCATCTATCCAAGCTAGCACCTTGCTTGTAACACCAGGGGCACTAATCTTTTTCAATAGCCTCCTGCGTGCCACCTTATCAAAGGATTTTATAGAAGCAGGTGGATAACATCTACTGGTTCTCATTGGTCAAATCTGCTCGTTACTCCCTCAAAGTATTCCAGTTGGGCATGACCTCCCATTGATGAAACAATGCTGACTTTGGACTATTTTGCTAAATCCAAGTATTCAGAAATCCCATCCTTCACGATGGATTCCAGGATGGTACCCACAAACAAGGTTAGGCTAATCAATCTGTAATTTTCCATCTTCTGCCTAACTCCCTTATTAAATGGAGTGTCACGTTAGCAATTTTCCAGCCATTCCTGATTTCAGTCATTCCTGAAAGATTACCACTTTCGCTTTCACTACCTCTTCAGCTATCTCCCTTACAATGCTGGGGTGTAGTCCATATGGTTTAGGTGATTTATCCAAATTCAGGCCGTTCTGTTTTCTAGCATGTTCTCCTTGGTGATGACCACCATACCAGCTCTGCCCTCTCACTCTCTTCAATTTTGGGAAATTACTTGTGTCTTCACCATGAACATTGATGCAAAGTTCCTCATTCGTTTCTTTGTTTTCCACTCCTGTCTCTCCAGCATCATTTTCCAGTGGTCCATATTCACTTTTGCGTCTCTTTTGCACTTTATATATCTAAAGATCCTCTTACAGTCTCCTTTGTATTACTGGTTAGTTTATCTCCATATCTAATCTTCTCTGTCCTTTTTTGCCCTCTGTTAGTCTTTGTAAGTTTCCCAATTCTCTACTTTCCCACTGCCCCTCACCACATTATACGCTTGCTCTTTTGCTTGTATGCAATCCCTGACTTCCGTCGTCAGCCCTGGCTGCCTCATCCTCCCGGTACCATGACTCTATTCCTCGGCAAGAATCGCTGCTGTGACTCCTGAATTAATCTTGGAATCTGCTGCCATTGCTGTTCCCCTGTTTTTGATGCTTAACCACTCCCCCAGTCAATTCTACCCAGCTTCTCCCTTATGCCTCTCTAGTTGCCTCTAGCCAGCTGAAATACTGTTACCTCTGATTCTATCTTCTCTCTCCCAATTGCAGAATAAATTCAACCATGTTCTGATCATTGCTTCCGAAATTTACCTTCACCCTAATCTCCACCACGAATCCTGCGTCATTAAATCCAGTATCATCTGTTCCCGAGTGGGCTCCACCAGAAGTTGCTCCAAAAAGCCATCTCATAAACATTCCTAAAATTCCTTTTCTTGTGAACCACAACCAATCTGATGTTACCAGTTTCCCTGCATACTGAAATCACCCATGATTACTGTACTTTGCCTTTCCTACACATCTTTTCTATCTCCTGGTGTCTCTTGTGCCCCAGCTCCTGACTACTCTTTGGAGCCCTGTACAAGACTTCAACTGTGGTTGTATTACCTTTGTGGTTTCTCAATTCTACCCACGCAGATTCTACACCATCTGACCTTACTTCCTTTCTTACTATTGATTTAATTTCATTTCTTACTAATAATGCAAATCCACTCCCTCTGCCCACCTGCCCCTCTTTTCGATAGGATAAATATCCTTAAATATTCAGATCCCCTTGCAGCCACATCTCAGTGATGCCCCTCGCTTCTTACCTGCTGATTTAATTCTGCGCCACAAGCCGATTTACCTTATTCCTCATACAGCATGCATTCAGTTGTAACCCCTTCAGTCCTGCATTGACCGTCCCTCTTCTCATTGTCATTCATTTGTGCAGTGAGCCTGAAGTTTGATATGTTAAACATTTCCAGATGCTCTATCCTATTTGTGCCAGTGCTGGAGATTTTAATAACCTCTACTGAGTTCTGTACTTATGCCTCTTCTTTTAATTCGGCTTTTCTAATTAAACCTTATAACTGCACCTCCACCCCGCACGCGCGCGCGCGCACACACACACACACACACACACACACACACACACACACACACACACACACACACACACACACACACACACACACACACACTCCTAATCAGTTTAAAGCTCTGTCTGCAGCCCCAGTTAGGATTCACTTGGACTTTGTCTCAGCAAGGTTCAGATGACCACTGTGCCATCGGAGCAGGTCCTTTCTTCCTCAGTAATAAAATGTGTTTATTCAACACAAAATACAAAGATTAAAGAAGAGTTTCTGTACATCCCAAAATATGAAAACTACAAAAATATAATATTGTTAAAATACACTTACTATGTGGAGCTATATCAGTTATAATGTGAATTACAAAACCATGGAAGTGGTGTGCAAACTTTATCAATCATTATTTGACCCACAGCTGAGATCCTGATTTCCCCTCTGCCAGTGATTCCCTTCACTGAGATTCCACCCTGCCTCTCACGCAGTGTCTACAGGGGCTACAAGTTCCTGTTGGCCCAGAATATATAAATTAATCCACCTTCTCCCTGGAACCAATCTATTGGTTTATTAGATTGTGTTTAGCTGTCAGCAACTCAGCTCTGGGATGTTATTGGCGATAAATGATCTGGGATGACAGCCAGTATCAGCATTTTGCTCACAGGGCATGGCACCAGACAGTCTGTGAGAGTTTCTAACAAAAGTTTCTGTGTATTTCTCCTCATGCTGTCTCCTGATCTAACTTCACATTCGTCTGACACCCCTTGCTCTCACTCACTCTGTCGCTCATTTTTTCACTCTGTTTATCTCACTTCACTGTCTTTCTCTCTGTTTATTTCTCTCCCTCTCAGTCTAGCTCCGATCATTCCCTCTATTTCCAAGTTGTCAAGTTGGAGATCTCATGGACGCATGGTGGGCTGAATGGCCTCCTTCTGTGTTGTATTAATTCTGAAGTTCTCTGACCCACAGTAACAAGTTTTGGTGCCTGGAGAGACAAGTTGGTCCAGTGAAGGACACAGTGGACAATTAACCATTATCTCTTCGTATTTTCTGTCATGCAGCGACATTGAAACATCTGTTCAAACAAACAGATTCCTCATATTAAAATCAGCACACTTCAGACATGCCAGGCCATTGTGTTCAGTACACTGTTTTGTTTTGTTGGTCTTAGCTGGACTGGGATTAGTCTCCAACTCCTCCTCAGTCACTGTACCTGTGGACCTACTGCTGTGGTTCCACAACCCCGCCCCCACCGCCGCCACACATAAGTTTAAACCCTCGTAAAGGACGATAGCAAACCTGCCTGCCAGGAGGTTGCTGCCAGTTCAAGTCCATCCCGTCCATCTTGTTTATATCCTATCAACCGGGAATCCCAACGATCCACATATCGGAGAGTGTTATCAGTTCAAGTGAATCCCATACTTCTTATGTGTATCATACTGACCCGTGAATCCCAATAATCCATATTTCAAAAATTGCTGCCAGTTCAGGATCATACCGTCCTTTTTGTGTGTATCCTCCCGACTCGGGAATCCCAATGATCCACATATCGGAAGTGCTGCCTCCGCTGCCAGCTCTTTGATCGTGTATTTAACTGTGTTACCTTACGATTCCGTACCTCATTTGCACGTGACATATTCTAATGTCTCCAGAATTAAAATATCCTTTCAGCACAACTCCAGCAAGGCCTTTTTTTTAAACTGGTTAGACTTGATAATAAAAACTTAAGTGCGACGTCAGGAAAGTGAGACCACTGAATCAGTCCAATGACCACCGGATCTGATATCTATCCACGCCACAAAACCTGTTTGACAAGGCGTACATATGGACCATCTATTTGCAGATGGACGAGGATAAACAGAAGATTAGAAAACGTCAGAGCAGGTGGATATGCTTCCACCCGTTTACTCAGCTTTGCTATTCAATTGGATTCTAGTTATTCTGTTCCTTTCAATGGCAGGGTCTTTACCCAGCATCCCCAGCGGGTCAGAAAATGCCCAGTGTCGTTGTGTGCACACTCCTGCGAAGGGAGTATCTAGTGCCAGGCAATGGGATGTGGGGAGTCCCAGGGATGGCACAAGGAACGGCTGCATGTAGTGACGATGGACTGCGGGAACTGAGACAGATGGAATGGGCATCCAGGGACACTTCACTCAGACAAGTGGCCGGGCAAGATTCCTAAAGACCCAGAGGAACCCGCGAACCACAGCTGCTTTTACAAAAACCTGTCACATTTGCTGCATTTCTCCATCGAACAAAAGCAAAAATACTGTAGATGGTACAAAATCTGAAGGAAACACAGAGACGTACTGTGGAGAGAGAAAACAGTTAATGCTCCCAATGCAGACACGGGTGAATCTACAAAGTCCACACAGACAGGGTCCAGAGATTAGAAATGAACCCAAGTCCCAAGCACTGTGAGGCAGCATTCCTGTGTCACCATGCTGGCCAATGCTGGATAATTGGGGATATATAGTTAAAAGCATAGATACTGTTCTCCGTGATCGGGATTAAGAGTCCTGAAGGTTGTGTTGCCTACATGGTGCTCGGGTTAGGGATATATCACCTGGGTTGCAGAAGTTGGAGCGGGAGGGGAATGATCCAGTGGTCACGGTCCGTGTAGGTACCAACGGCTGGACAAACAAATGACAATGAGAAGAGCGACGGGTAATACAGGACTGAACTATTATAATAGAAAGCATGCAGTATAAGGAATAAGGTAACTCATCCATAAATTGGCAGGTACGACATAGTGGGCATTACAGTGACATTGCTTCAAGAGGATCAGGATTGGGAGCTGAATATTCAAGGATATTCATCCTGCCGAAAAGATAGGCAGGTGGGCAGAGAGATAGAGTTGTCTCAGTATTAAGATTGGAATCGAATCAATAATCAATAATAAGAAATGTAATAAGGTTAGATGGTGTAGAATCTGTGTCGGTAGAATTGAGGAATCAAAAAAGTGAGAAAATGTAGTTGGAATTATATACAGGGAGCTGGGGTGTAAGATACACCAGGAGCTGGAAAGATCTGCAGGAAAGTCAAAGTGACAGTGATCATGTGGGATTTTATTTTACAGATGGACTGGGAATTCAGATTGATAGTGGTTGGCAGGAAAAGGAATTTGTGGAATGTCTACGTGATGGCTTTTTGGAGCAGCCTGTGCAGGCAGACTAGATGAGGGGATGTTAAGGTGACAGTGATCATAATATGATTGAATTTACTCTGCAGTTTCAGATGGAGAAGATAGACTCAGAAGTAACGGTATTACACCTGAATAAAGGCAATTGCACAGACATGAGTGAGGAGCTGGGTAGAATTGACTGGGAGAAGGCACAGCAGGAAAGACAGTGCAACAGCAATGGCAGGAGATTTTTGCACTAATTCAGGATACAGCAGAGATTTATCCTGAGGAAAAAGAGACTTGTATAGGGAGGATGGGACAACCATAGCTGACGAGGAAAGTCAGGTATAGCAAAAGAGAACTGATATAATGTGGCAAAGTGCAGTGGGAAACCTGAGGATTGGAAAACTTACAAAGACAAAACAGAGGGCAAACAAAATCAAATAAGGAGGGAGATGATTAAATATGGGGGTAAGCTAGCCAGTAAGATAAAGGAAGACTGTAACAGTTTCTTTCGATATATAAAGTACAAAAGAGCGGCAAAAATGAACATTGGACTGCTGGAAAATGAGACTGGAGAGATAGTTGTGGTGAACGAGAAAATGGAAAAGGTACTGAATAATTACTTTGCATCAGTTTTCATGGTGGAAGGCACGAGTAGTACCTTAAACATTTAATGTATTGAGGAGCCAGAGCTGAGTATGATGGCCCCCACCATGGAGAACATGCTACATAAAAATGTAATGACTCGAAGGTGGTTAAATAACCTTGACCAGATGGACTACATCCCAGTATTATAAGGAACATACTGAAGATGGAGTGGAGGCAATCGTGGAGATCTTTCAGCAATCACTAGAGTAAGGAACGATCCCAGACCATCGGAAACCCACTAACGTGACACCCCTTTTGAACAAGGGAGTAAGGAAAAAGACAAAAAAAAACCCACCATGAATAGTTTAACCTCTGTCGTGGGTAAGATCCTGGAATCCATTGTGAAGGATGTGGTTTCTGAAAACTTGAAAGTGTTTGGTAAAATAGGGCAAAGTCGGCATGATTTCATCAAGGGAAGTTCATGCCTGACAAATCTATTGGAATTCTTTGAAGAGGAAATGAGCAGGCTCTACCAAGCACAGCCAATGGATGGTATCCACCTGGAATTCAAGAAGGCCTTTGACAAGGTGTCACACAGGAGATTACTGAATACGATAAAGGTCCGTGGTGTTAGAGGCAAGGTGGTGACATGGATAGAAGCTTGTCTGTCTGGCAGAAAGCAGAGAGTTGGGATAAAAGTGTACTTCACAGGATGGCAGCCGGGGACAAGTGGTGACCCAGAATGCTCAGTGTTGATATCATAAATTTTTACTTGTTACATTAACAATCTAGATGAGGGAATTGAGTGCATTCTGGCTAGGTTTGCAGACGATACAAAGATAGGCACATGGACAGGTCATATTGAGGAAGCGGAGAGGCTGAATAAGGATTTAGTCAGATAAAGAGATCGTCAGATGTATTCCAACGTTGGAAAGTGTGAGGCCATGCACTTTAGCACGAAGAATAGAGGCATTGTCTATTTTCCAAATGGCGAGAAAATTCAAAAATCAGAAGTGCAAAGGGACTTGGGAGTTGTAGTGCAGGGTTCTCTCAAGGTCAGCTTGCAGGTTGAGGCAGCATTTAGGAGAGTATTTGCAATTATGATTGGGAGCATTTACTACGAGAAAAATTGAATATAAGAACTGAATGTATCGTGCTCTGGTCAGACCACATTTGGAGTATTGTGCTCATTTTTGAGCTCCATACCTCAGGAAGGATGTACTGGTCCTGGATCGTGTTCAGAAGATTTTCACGGGAATGGTCATAGGAATGAAAAGCTGATTGCATGGGGAATGTTTGAGTACTCCGGGTCCATACTTGATGAAGTTTGAAAGGATGAGTGGGAATGTGAAATAGACAGGATACTGAATGACCTGGAGAGAGTGGGTGTTGATAAGATGTTTCCATTGGATTAGAATCAGAGGGCACAGCCTTAGATGAAAGGGAACACCTTTTAGAACAGTGATAAGGAGAAAGTTATTTAACAATAGAATGTCGAATCTTTGAAATCTATTGCCATAGAAGGCTGTGGGGGCAGGTCATTGAGTATATGTGAGACGGAGATCGATAGTTTTTGATTATCCAGGAGATCAAAGATTATGGAGAGAAGGTCGGAGAATGGGTTTGAGAAACCTATCAGCGATGATTGAATGACGGAGCAGACCCGATGGGCTAACTGTCCTAATTTATGCTCCAATGTCTTATAGTCTTCTGGTCTAAACCGGAAGGAAGTACCTTGCATCTCTGAGAAGATAGATTCATGTTCCTCATGAAGGTCAGAAACTGTTGGAAACAGTCAACTGTTTTAGAATGAAGGTAATGTGGCTGCTGTCAGGGTGGTGGATAATATAACATTCAGTGCAGGATCACACACCAACTGAACTATATTAATGTGGGGAGAGTTTATTCAAAACTTGGACCTCTCCATCTCTCTCAATGGGGAGTAGGGGTTGGGGTGGGTGGTCGTAACATCCGCCCAGACACTTAAAATGTTCCGAATCATGCATCCTGAATGAAATAGCAGGCATGGAATTTATCACCTTCTCATTGACTGTTTAGAATATAAGAAGTGATTGTTCATCCCTCTCAGGATTCAATGCAATCACCTCTTATTCTCTCACAGCGCTACAGATCAACCTTCAGTCACTCCTCATGGTGTCTTCATCCCAGGAATTAATCTGGTAGAACTCCTCTTCACTCTCTCTGTGATAAGGAGATCACTCCGTATAAAGGAAAGAAAATCTGCCCACAATACCCCAAATACTGCCTAAGCAACACTCTCAGGGTTGATCACGATAATTCCTTTCCCTCACTTAGTTGGCTCCAATTCTTTTCTGTGACACAGGAAACAATTCATTTACAATGCACTGCCACTGACGTAGAATTTAAAAACATCCTTACATCTGGAGGTCAGCATTAATAAAGAACCAGCACCAGAGGTGACATTGGGGATGGACATCACTCTTGGAAGAGACTCAATCACAAAGGATACATCTAAAATAGTGAATGGCTACCTACATTAATGGAAATGAGCCGTTGGAATATGGGATGCAGGCAGAGGAAGGGAGCTATTATTCCTTCTGTTCTGCTCTCACGGGATGTGTGTAGCCATGGTCAGGCCAGGATGTTATGCCGATCTTGAACTGAGTGGCTGGTTCAGCTGTCCCACAGGACAATAAATAGTGCAAAAAATTGCCGTGGGTTTGCAGTTAAACAGAAACTTGACCAGAGAAGAATGACACACTGCCTTCTCTAATGGGCATAAGGCAAGGCGACATCAACAGATTATTATTCTGTGGCTCTAGAATACGAGGCAATGACGTGACCCACCATACACTGTCTGCCCATCTTTCAGATTTTGTGCAGAGAACAAGTCAAACATCTCACGTGCATTTATTTTGTATTGGACACATGGTTAGAAGGGACTTGAAACAGGTATATCTGGAATTAACAAAGGAACAAACGATGGTTCATTCAGGAATTGAACTGAGGCTGAGGAGGAGACTTGGACGTCTTAACGGTGGTAATGGACAGGACTGGTATGTGGGGAGGAGATGGAGATGTACACTTTGCAGGAGGAAATGAATCAAAGAGGCTGAGAACAGTGTGTTTTCCTGTCGCGTATTGGTGAGCAATTTGTAAATAATAATTTGCTAGTTTTAATTTCTAAAGAATGGAAATTTGATTGGAGCTGAAAATGCCGGCTTGCACCTTTACAATATCTGCATATCATCAGAATCGATTCAATTCAGATCATTTGAATAAACAGACAGAGTGACCTACCAGGAACACCAACTGTAGCAAGGATAGGATAGTAACCAGCTTGAATAACCATCAGTACATCTTCAATCCGATATGCTAATGATATCCAAGGCTGTGAAAGCCAGTAAAGACCTTCGGATAAACCCCGGTCCATTGTTGGAACATTCCAGTCTAATGATCCCAGATTTTCAGCTCTCCTGCCCTTCTCTCTGAAGCTGCTAATCCCTCTTATTTTTGTTGGACATGCTCCCGCTCACACCATGGTATAAAACACTGAAAACATTCCCTTATTGATAGAAGAGAGAAACTCTAGCGACGCATACGATGCATGGAGACTGACATCATTACAATGGCTGAACAAATAGCTCCAGTTAACCCCTTTGAATTCAATGCTACTTTATTAAAATTCAAAATAACGTTGAACATTTATGCATTCTGGGTGTGATATGCGAGTGTGACTGAAGGAAGGAATGGTGAAGATGGCAGATTGATTGTGTGTAATCATTCAGTCAGCCTTGTATATGGAAGTAAGGCCAGAAGTTTAACGGAACATAAGCATGCTTCTCTGTTCATAAATACAGAAATAAATCCTGTCACTACTGATCAGTCATTGCAATATCTGTAAAACATTGAGAAAACAACTATCATCCATGATCTGATAGCAAAATGTGCCAAAAACATCGTGGGTTACAACAAACAAACGGCATGGATACGTGAACAGAGAATTGCACATGACAAACACAGTTCAGATTGTTATTCCAGGATCAGGGAGGGCAGGTGTGGGTCGTGCTGTTGATGTTTTCGATGTTAAGGAACTGTCATGAAGTGTCATTTAATGGACTTCAATAACATTGTGATTATGATATCGGGGAAAAGACAGAAGATGGAGAGGGCTGGGGGACATGGCTTTTTAGATTGGGTGGAGGGACAGTGATGTCCCCCAGTTACCAGAATTGCAATGTAACTCTTTATAATCATATGAAGAACAGATTCAAGAGTACACCCAGAATGAGGAATGAGCAGAGATAATATTAATGAAATGCGTTTATGCAATATAAAATTCAGAACCAAAATGATTTTCTGCACACACCAAAGTACAAAGAGATAAAGCTGTTAAAATACACTCCTGATATTGAGCTATATAAAGTGAAATGTAAATTACATCACTAGGAAAGTGGTATGCAAACTTTATCAATCATTATTTGACCCACAACTAAGATCGTGATTTCACGTCTGTCAGTGAGTACCCTCACTAAGATTCTCTGGCCGAGTCTCTCATACAGTATCGGTGTGGGCGGGAGGGGGGGGTGGGGGAGTCGTGGAGGGGGTGGTGGTGGTTATCATTTCCTGCTGCTCTTGGCACAGTCTATATAAAAACTATGCTTTCTCTATGGAACCAATCTATTGACCGAATGGGTTCTGTTTAGCTGTCAGTAACCCAGCTCTGTGATATTGTTGGAAATAAATTATTTGGGATGACAGCCAGTATCAGCACAGTGCTCACAGTGTACGGCACCCAGGCAAAGGGCTTGCCGTCCAGAGGAATTTCTAAATAAAGCTTCTAACTTCTGTCTGTCCATATTTATCTACCGTAATGCAGTCTTCTGATCTATCTGACTTCACCCTCATCTAACACCTCTTCCTCTCGCACTCAGTCAGTCGCTCCCCTTTCAATCCTCTCTCAGTTTATCTCCCTTCACTTGCTTTCTCTCTGTTTATTTCTCTCACACACAATCTCTCTTCACACACTCTCTCGATCTCCAATTGTGCAGTTGGAGAGCTTGTGACTCCAAAATGGGCTGATTAGCCTCCATCCACTCCATAATAAGTGAGGTTCTCTGACCCACAATAGATACTTCCTGGACAGGCATGCTGGTCCGGTGACAGGTACAGTGCACTATCACCTATTATCTTTTCCTGCTCTTCTCTGGTGTACAGCTGCCTTGAAATGTCTGTTCAAACTAAACAGACTGAATGAAATTCGAGCAGTCGAGAAGGTGTTCATGACTGTGTATTTCCATCAGGATTTAATGAAGGATGAGATTCCAGAATAACATAAGCAATGAATGAAAAACAGGGCAGCACAAGAAATGGCAGCTGAGTAAAACATGTGGTTCCAAGTAGATCTCATGGTATTACCGATAGATTATCAATCCGGAAAAATCAGCTCCTGTTCTGTGGATCCAGGTTGAATCCCGCCACTGCAGATGGTGGAAATTCAATTCAATAATGTAAAAATATCCCTGGAATTAAGAATCTACTGATGAGAATGAAATCATTGCCGATTGTCAGAAGAATCCATCTGGTTCACTAATATCCTGCAATGAAGGAACCTGACATGCCATTCCAGACCCAAAGCAATGTCATTGACTCTCAATCGCCCCCTGAAAAGGTCTAATCGGTCATTCAGTTGTACCAATCACTACAAAGATTCAAACAAATGAAACCGGATGGACCACCTGGCATCGAAATGGGCACCGGAAAAGTCAACATTAGAAACATCACTGTAGAACCTGAAAAGTCTTCCTTACTGACGTCTGAAGTCAAGTGCCAATATTGGAACAACTGCCTTACAGAATAGTTAAGCAACAGCCTGACATAATCATACTCACGGAATCATACCTTACAGAAACAACAGAAATTAAACATGGACAAAGGAGACTCTCACTGATTACCACGTAACGTCGTTCCTCAGCTGAATCAGTCCTTCTCCATGTTAAACAACACTTGGCGAAAACTTTGACTGTTGCAAGGGCACGAAGTGTATTCTGGCTGGGGGATTTCAAATTCGACTGTCAAGAGTGGTTTTACAGCAGCACTACTGATCACGCTGGTCGGCTCCTAAGGACATAGGTACTAGATTGGGTCTGCAGAATGTGTTGAGGCAATGAACGAGAGGGTAAAAAACATACCTGACCTCGTCCTTACCATTCTACCAACTGCAGAGGTATATGTCCATGACAGTATCGGTAAAAGTGACCACCACACTGTCCTTGTGGAGACAAAGTCTATTGTCTCCATAAACTCTATTGTGTTGTGTGGTACTATCACCATGCTAAATGACACAGACTTTCAGCAGATCTAGCAACTCAAGACTAACCGTCCATAAGACACTGTGGACCATCAATAGCAGCAGAACTATACTCCAGCACATTCTGTAACATCATGGCCCTGCATGTCCCCCACTCAATCATTACCATCAATCCAGAGGATTAAACCTGGTTCAATGGAGAATGCAGGAGGGCATGCCAGGAGCAGAACCAGGAATATATAAAGATAAAATGTTCATCAGCTGAAGCATCCAAACAGTAATACTTGCGTGCTAGATAGCATAAACAGCAAGGGACAGATAGAGCTTAGCGATCACAGAACCAATGCATCAAAATTAATCTCTGCAGTCCTGCTAATCTGATCCTGAAGGGTGGCTGACGATTAAACAACTCACCAGAGTAGGAGTCTCCACAAATATCCCCAACCTCAAAGATGGAAGAGCCCTGCACAACAGTGCAAAATATAAGACTGAAGCTTTCGTTGCAATCTTCAGTCAGAAGTTTTGAGTGGAGGATTCATTTCGGCCTCCTCCGGTCATCCCCATCGTTACAGATAGCAGTCTTCAGCAAATTCGATTCACTGATATCAAGAAACGGTTGAAGGCACTGCATACTGTAAAGACTATAGGCCCTGATAACATGCCGGCAATAGTCCTGAAGACTTGTACTCCAGACCATCCCGCTCTCCTAGCCAAGCTGTTCCAGTATGTTGACAAACCGACAATGGGGAAAAACTGCTCAAGTATGTTCTGTACATAAAACGCAGGACAAATTCGACCCGTCCAAATACAGCCTTATCAGTCCACTCTCTATCATCAGTAAAATGATGGAAGGAGTCATCAACAGTGCTATCAAACCGCACTTCCTCAAAACTACCCTGCTCAGTGACGCCCAGTTTGGGTTTTGCCAGGGTCACGCAGCTCCTGACCTCGTCACAGCCTTGGCTCAAACATAGAAAAAGGAACTGAGTTCCAGCCCTTGACATCAAGGCTGCATTCTGCCAAATGTGACATCAAGGACCCCAAGCAAAAACGGTATCGCGGGCCAACACTCCATTATTGGAGTCATACCTGACAGATAGGAAGATGGTGATTGTTGTTGGAGGTCAGTCATCTCAGCTCCAGAACATCTCTGCTGTAGTCCCTTAGGATAATGCTCTCGATCCAAACATCTTCAGCCGCTTGAACAATGACGTTCCTTCCATCATAAGGTAGAATTGGGGATATTCTATGATGACTGCACAATGTTTATCTCCATTCGCAAATGTTCAGATATGGAAGTAATCCATTCCCAAAGCAATATCCAGGCTTGGGCTGGCAAGTGGCAAGTAATATTTGCGCCACATAAATTCAGACAATGACTGTCATCAATAAGAAACAATATAACCACTTTGTATTCAGCAGCAGTATCATCACTAAACTCCCCCACTATCAATATTCTGGTGGTAGTGGTGGTGGGGGGAGGGGTGGTGGGGGCTGGGGGGGGGGGTGTTAATTGACCAAAACATCAACTGGACTCGCCACATGAATCTAAGAGCAGATCAGAGGTAGGAATACTGCACGAGTGACTCACCTCCTGACTACCCAAAGCCTGTCCATTATCTACAAGGCACAAGTCAGGAATGAGATGGAATATCCTCACTTGCCTGAATGAGTGCAGCCCCAACAACACTAAAGAAGGTTGACACAATCCAGGACAAAACAGCCCATTTGATTTGCACCACATCCACAAGCATTCACTCCCTTCACCATGGTCACTCAGGAGCAGCAGTGTGCACTATCTACAAGACACAATGGAGAAATTCCCCAAAGATCCTCAGACAGCTCCTTCCAATCTCACGAACACTTCCATCTGGAATGATAAGGGCAGTAGACTTTTGGGAACACCACCACCTTCAAATTCCCCTCCAAGCGAGTCAACATCCTGATTTGGATATGCATTGCCGTTCCTTCACTATTGCTGCGTGAAAACCCTGGAATTCCCTCTTTAGTCACTAGTGGGTCACCGCACAGCAGGTAGGTTGCAGCAGTTCGAGAAAGCAATTCACCACCACCGTCTCAAGGGCAACTGCGGAAGGGCAAGAAATACTGGGCACATCCAGCGATGCCCACATACAAAAAAATCTTTTTTAAAAATAGTTCCAAGTTGAGCATCTCGATGGGACAGGTTATCTGATTTGAACACGAACATGAAAGCAGTGTTTCTAATATTGAACATTTTAGACTTTTCTGTTATTAAAGGGTGTTCAGTATTCGATGACATATTGTTGCTGAATGCTGTGATAAATTGCACCTGTTTTGTTTAAATCAACAATACTGGCGTAACAGGATCAATCCTTTGAAAATACCAGACAGAAGCAGTGGCTTGACTTGAATTACACCTATAAAGTCTTCACTCCCTGCAACACTGACTCTCAGTAGAAGCACACACTACCCCCTTTTGCTGTGAGTTTACTTCATTATGGCGCACAAGCCCAGTCTATTGATGTCACTCCGTCTCAATACTAACTCATTGGTGCTCACACCAACCATGTCACTGTGTATTGATGACGATGGAGGTCGGTCGGGGATGTCTATGATGAATAATTGTGTGACTGCCAGGCTGAAACCTGCCCCGACAGCCTCGGATCTACCTGTGCCCGCTGTCACCGCTGCAGGTATGATCAGTCTTCCTGCTGGTCAAATCAAGGAAAGCGACAGCCATGGATAGTGTTCCCGGCTGAGCGCTCAGATCCTGTGAGGACCAACTGACAGAGGTACTCACATACAATTTCAGCCTTTCCCTCCCATAAGCCGAAATCCCAACCTGATTCAAAAAGACCAACATCAACCTTCATCATTGTGCTTCCAATTAAACCTGTTGGACTATAACCTGGTGTTGTGTGATTTTTAACTTTGTACACCCCAGTCCAACACTGGCATCTCCAAATCATAACATCAACCTTGTAAGTGAGAAAGCTCATGCTTTAATGACTTAATGATTACCGCCAAATGGATCTATCCTCAATAAACATGGAGTGATTTGAAAGGCTGGTTATGGCCCACATCACCTCCAATCTCCCAGCCTTACTTGGTCCCCTATAATATGCCGACTGATGTAACGGATCCACAACAGATGGCGTATCCCGAGCCATGTACTCATCCCTAGGACATCTAGACAACAAAGACACCTACATCGGACTCCTGCTCATTGAGTACAGCTCCAACTTAAACATCATTATCCCCTCCAGCCTGATCTCAAAATTCCGTGACCTTAGTCGTGGCTCCACCCTCTGCAACTGGATCCCCCAGTTTCTGACCCACAGACTACAATTAGTGAAGATAGGTATCTGCAACGCCGCCACAATAACACACAACACTGGAGCTCCTGGAGGATGTGTCCTCAGCCCCCTACTGTACTCCCTGTACACACGCGGCTGTGTCCCTCAGCCCCTACTGTACTCCCTGTACACACACAGCTGTGTCCCTCAGCCCCTACTGTACTCCCTGTACACACACGGCTGTGTCCCTCAGCCCCCTACTGTACTCCCTGTACACACACGGCTGTGTCCCTCAGCCCCCTACTGTACTCCCTGTACACACACAGCTGTGTCCCTCAGCCCCTACTGTACTCCCTGTACACACACGGCTGTGTCCCTCAGCCCCTACTGTACTCCCTGTACACACACGGCTGTGTCCCTCAGCCCCCTACTGTACTCCATGTACACACACAGCTGTGTTCCTCAACCCCTACTGTACTCCCTGTACACACACGGCTGTGCTCTCAGCCCCCTTCTGTACTCCCTGTACACACACAGCTGTGTCCCTCAGCCCCCTACTGTACTCCCTGTACACACACGGCTGTGTCCCTCAGCTCGCTACGGTACTCCCTGTACACACACAGCTGTGTCCCTCAGCCCCCTACTGTACTCCCTGTACACACACGGCTGTGTCCTCAGTCCCCTACTGTACTCCCTTACTCTGAAAGCTGTGGCCTCAGCCCCCTACCGTATTCCTTGTACACATACGGCTGTGTCATCACCCCCGACTGTACAACCTATGCAACAAAAGATGTGACCTCAGCCCCCTACTGTATTTCTGTACACACATGGCTGTGTCCCTCAGCTCGCTACTGTACGCCCTGTACACACACGGCTGTGTCCCTCAGCTCATTACGGTACTCCCTGTACACACACGGCTGTGTCCCTCAGCCCCCTACTGTACTCCCTGTACACACACAGCTGTGTTCCTCAACCCCCTACTGTACTCCCTGTACACACACGGCTGTGTCCCTCAGCTTGCTACTGTACTTGCTGTACACACACGGCTGTGTTCTAAGCCCCCTACTGTACTTCTGTACACACACGGCTGTGTCCCTCAGCTCGCTACTGTACTCCCTGTACACACATGGCTGTGTCCCTCAGCTCGCGACTGTACTTCCTGTACACACATGGCTGTGCTCTCAGTCCCCTACTGTACTTCCTGTACACGCACAGCTATGTCCTCAGCCCCCTACTGTACCCCCTGTACACACACGGCTGCGTCCTCCGCTCCCTACAGTATCCCTGTACACACACGGCTGTGTCCCTCAGCTCGCTACTGTACTCCCTGTACACACACGGCTGTGACCCTCAGCCCCCTACTGTACCCCCTGTACACACACGGCTGTGTACTCAGCCCCCTACTGTACTCCCTGTACACACACGGCTGTGCTCTCAGCCCCCTACTGTACTCCTGTACACACACAGCTGTGTCCCTCAGCTCGCTGCTGTACTCCCTGTACACACAAGGCTGCGACCCTCAGACCCCTACTGTACTCCCTGTACACACACGGCTGTGTCCTCAGCATCCTATTGTACTCCCTGTACACACAGGGCTGTGTCCCTCAGCCCCCTACTGTACTCCTTCTACACCCACTTCTGTGTCCTCAGCCCCCTACTGTACTCCCTGTACACACACGGCTGTGCTCTCGGCCCCCTACTCTACTCACTGTACACACACAGCTGTGTCCTCAGCCCCCTACTGTACTGCCTACATACATGGCTGTGTCCTCAGCCCCATACTGTACTCCATGGACACACACGGCTATGTCCTCAGCCCACTATGGTACTCCCTGTACACACACGGCTGTGCTCTCAGCCCCCTACAGTACTCCCTGTACACACACGGCTGTGTCCTCAGCCCCCTACTGTCTTCCCTGTACACCGACGGCTGTGCCCTCGGTACTATTGTACTCCCTGTACACACACGGCTGTGTCCTCAGCCCCCTACTGTACTCCCTGTACACGCACGGCTTTGCCCTCAGTCCTACTGTACTCCCTGTACTCTGACAGCTCTGGCCTCAGCCCCCTACCGTATTCCTTGTACACACACGGCTGTGTCATCATCCCCGACTATACTCCCTATGCAACAAAAGATGTGACCTCAGCCCCCTACTGTACTCCCTGTACGCACACAGTTGTGCCCCTCAGCTCGCTACAGTACTCCCTGTACACACACGGCACGTCCCTCAGCCCACTACTGTACTCCCTGTACACACACAGCTATGTCCTCAGCTCCCTACTGTACTCCCTGTGTACACACGACTGCGTCCTCCGCTCCCTACGGTATCCCTGTACACACACGGCTGTGCTCTCAGCCACCTACTGTACTCCTGTACACACATAGCTGTGTTCCTCAGCTCGCTACTGTGCTCCCTGTTCACACACGGCTGAGACCCTCAGCCCCCTACTGTACTCCCTGTACACACATGGCTGTGTCCCTCAGCCCCCTACTTTACTCCTTCTACACCCACTTCTGTGTCCTCAGCACCCTACTGTACTCCCTGTACATACACTGCTGTGTCCCTCAGCTCGCTGTGGTACTCCCTGTACACACACGGCTGTGTCTTCAGCCCCCTACTGTACTCCCTGTACACACAGGGCTGTGTCCTCAGCCCCCTACTGTACTCCCTGTACACACATGGCTGTGTCCTCCGCTCCCTACTGTACTGCCTACATACACGGCTGTGTCCTCAGCCCCATACTGTACTCCCTGGACACACACGTCTGTGCTCTCAGCCCCCTACTGCACTCCCTGTACACACATGGCTGTGTCCTCAGCCCCCTACTGTACTCCCTGTACACGCACGGCTGTGGCCTCAGTCCTACTGTACTCCCTGTGCTCTGACAGCAGTTGCCTCAGCCCCCTACCGTATTCCTTGTACACATACAGCTGTGTCATCACCCCCGACTGTACTCCCTATGCAACAAAAGATGTGACCTCAGCCCCCTACTGTACTCCCTGTACACACACGGCCTGTCCCTCAGCTCGCTACTGTACTCCCTGTACACACACAGGGCTGTGTCCTCAGCCCCCTACTGTACTCCCTGTACACACATTGCTGTGTCCTCAGCCCCCTATTGTACTCCCTGTACACACACGGCTCTGTCCTCAGACCCCTACTGTACTCCGGTACACACACGGCTGTGTCCTCAGCCCCCTACTGTACTCCGGTACACACGTGGAGGTGTTGCCAAATTCCAAGCAATGCCAACTATAAGTTTGCTGATGACATCACCAAAGCAGGAGAGATATCAAACAACGATGAGTCTGAACACAGAAAGGAGATAGTGGATTTGGTGGCATGGTGGAATGATAATCACCTCACTCTCAAATTCGGCAAAGGTAAAGAACTGATCATTGCCTTTAGAATGAAAGGAGGGGAACAAGCCACTATCTCCATCAACGGTCGAGACAGTGCAGAGCGTCAAGTCCCTCGGAGTGATGATAACTGGCAACCTACCCGGGACTTCTCACATAGGTGTCACAGACAAGATGGTTCAAAAACGTCTCTCCTTCCTCACTTGGCTCAGGATATTTAGCATGCACTACTTCTACAGATGCACTATTGTGAACATACTGTCCGGGTGCATAATGGCCTGGTACGGCAACACTCTGCCCAAGTCCGTCAGAAATTACAGAAGATTGTGTTCACAGCGCAGACTATGACGGACTCCAATCTCTCAACCATTGACTCGATTTACACGGCTCGTTGCTGTAGAAAGGCTGCCAACATCTGTCCAAGACTACTGAGGGAAGAGAGAGAGGAAATAACTAGGGCCTTAACAGATATCTTTGTAACATCCTTGAACACAACTGAGGTCCCAGAGGACTGGAAAGTTTCTAATCTCCTTGTTTAAGAAGGGTAGCATGAATAATCCCGTTAATTATAGACCGGTGAGCCTGACGTCTGGGGTAGGGAAGCTGCGAAAGAAGATACTGAGGGATAGGTTCTATTCTCATTTGAATGAAAATGGTCTTATCAGTGATAGGCAACATGATTTAGTGCAGGGAAGGTCATGTCTTACCAACTTAATAGAATTATTTGAGCAAGTGACAAAGTTGATTGATGAGGGAGGGGCTGTAGATGTCATGTACATGGACGTCAGAAAGACTTTTGATAAGATTTCCCATGGTCGGGTAATGGAGAAAGTGAAGTCACATGGTGTCCAGGGTGTGCTAGCTACATGGATAAAGAATTTAATTGGCAAGAGGGGACAGAGCGTAATTGGGGAAGGTAGTTTCTCAAAATGGAGAACTGTGACCAGTGGTGCTCCATTTAAGATGTTTCGAGAAATATACATGAATGGGCAGGGAGCATAGGGATACAGACCTTTAGGTTGAGATGGAGGATTTGGATCGTCGCAGGCTTGGACCGCCGAATGGCCTGTTCCTGTACTGCAATGTTCTTTGTTCTAATATTACCAAAGACACATCATATGCCTGTAAAGATCTCCCACAACCTCTTCCATCAGGCTAAATGATACAGACGCTTGAACACACAGAGCAGCAAGTTCAGGAACAGCTTCTTCCTAGCTGTTATTAGCCTGATGAATGGGCTCTCCAATCTCAGATAATGCTGATTTTGTTCATATTGACCTCGCCTAGCGCACGCCCTGTGCAGCGTAACCTATATGCCTCTCAAACATGTTTTACAGCCATCGTTCAGTACATCCATGCTTACCTTGATCTTCCTGGATATTTTGGCACAGGACAAAATAAATCCTCATCTCCCTACCCCCAGCTCCCTCCAGTGCTCACGATCAGGTTTCTCCGGTCCTCACCCCCAGGTCCTCCCATTCCCCCAGTTCCCCTTGACACTATCCCCAGCTCCCTGTGAACTTTGTCTCTCACTGTTTCTCTCACACTGCCTATTTCCCTGTGTTTTCCTTTTCCCTGTCTTCTGTTACTTTCCCTGAACGTATTATCTTCCCTTCTCCCTGCACATGCAACTGTTTGTTTCCTTGTTTTGTTTCCTTTCTCTCTTTGACTGACTGTCCATCTGTTTCGCTCGCTGCGTTCTCCCTCCTTCCCTTTGTTTCTGTTTCTTTGTCCTTCGTTGTGATGGTGATGGCTTCTATATTCGTTTGAAGCAGGTGAATGGTTCATTGGTTCGATGTTGGCAATACAATGCATTCAACAAAGTTTTGGTATGGAGGACATAATTTAAAATTATCAGTTAAATTTCAATGGTTGTCAAAACAGCAACCAGAACGTGGGTATCCATTTAACAGCCAATTATTGCATCTAACTATTTTGAAACCGCTCGGCTCACAGTGCTCTGCATACCGGCAACTCAAAGCATTCTGTTCGGGTGCATAATGACCTGACATGGTAACTGCTCTGTCTAGGACCATAAGAAACTACAGACGGTTTTGTGCACAGTCCAAACCATCACGGAAGACAACCTTTCGCCCATTTGTACTTGTCATTGTCGCAGAAAGGCTGGCAACATCAAAGATCTCCCCCAAAACAGGAATGATATCCTACAAACTCTTCCTACAGGGAGGAGACACAGAAGTTTGAAAACATGGACCAGCATGCTCAGGAACACTTCCTTCCCTACCATTATTAGACTGACAAATTGACATATCTCACTTTTTAAATAATATTAATCTTGCTAATGTCGATCTTACTTTGCCCACCTCCTGTGAAGCTGTAACCATTGTATGCCTCACTCTGTCCAAGGACCCTGTGATCTCTGTTTTCTTGTTTAGAGTCATGTGCCTGCATTATAATAAAAACAAACCTTTCCATTGTACATTTGACGAAAATAAACGAAACCAAATCTGATCAAACACGTGGACTGCAGTGGCTCAAGGTCTTCTCAGGGGCAACTGGAGAAATGAACTCATGCTGCCCCAGTCAGAGAGACCCTATATAATTAATGAATATACGAAGATGACTACACTTAGGGAGGACAGACAGAGGGAATCAAATCGCTTTAAACATGATCTTAGATATATACAGGTTTCCCTCAGTATTTGTAAGTTGAGTGTTCCTACGAAACCGTTTTCAAGCTGATATGGTGTAAAGTGCAGTAGCACTAATTTATCTGGGAAAAATTTCGGCTTTCTTCGTAAAAGTGAAAATCCTGTTCGGATTTATTTTTGGTTAGCGAAACAATGTCATAATGTAAGTCAGTCGGAAAGGGAAGTGGCGAAAAGCGAACTTTGGAAAAGTAGGGGATACCTGTATTTACAAGGGCATGATATTCAGGAAGATGGGAAAGCCGAAAAATAGATGAGGTGAATCTCACATGATATCTCCAGCCCAGCTGATCATCACTCTCTTTGTTTGCTGTTTTTCTTCTATATCTCTCTTTCTCTATTGATCCCTCCTTCCCTTCAAAGCAGATTTCCCAGTCAACGGTATTAATCACACTCCTTTCCAGCTGCTTTCAGTTCAGGAACGTTCCCCAGCACTTCTGTTCGTTTCTTTGCATTTCTTTCTATAATTTCAGATTTAGAGCATCATCCTTTATTTGATTTCACCTTCAATTTTATTAATTCGTGGGATGTTGGTATCTCTGCCAAGGGCAGCATTTGGGACAATCACTCATTGCCCTGACTCTGAGGCCATTCCACAAGCCAATATAAAGTTAAGCAGATTGCCATGGATCTCAAGTCACAATTAACCCAGACTGGGTAATAACACTAGATTTCTTTACCGAAGGTGATCAGTGAAAGATGAAGGTTTTCAGACAAAATGTTGCTTTTATATTTGGTTTTCGAGAAATTCAGTTTTATTCCAATTCTTATCATTTTTATTTCAGTTCTGCCATCAGCTGTAGTGGACTTGAAACAAATCATTTGAAACATTATCTTTCGTTCAATAAATTTTGCTCTGAATTACGTCCAGCGACATTCCTACATTCATGCATTGTCCTAATCATGAAGTAACGCGACAAGAGCAAGTTTGTGATTGAGATATTTGTAATTGGGAAAGTGGTCAGAAGAGAGCTTGAAATCTTTAGTCTGAATTTTAGCAACGTACAGCCAATGGTTTGCTCAGCAACATCACTGACACAGAGATGAAGATTGTGTATATGAGGAGCTGGGAGTGGACAGGTTTGGTGACAGAGAGAACACGAGACATAAGTCAGTTCAGGGCAAAAAGGGATCTCGTGGTTGTGCACAGCTTTGTTCGCAGATGTTTGTGAGGGAGGGGTCTTCAATTCATGGATAATGAATGGAGACTGAATTGAAACTGAAGGCAATAGTTTCTTTCTCTGACAAATATAGGTAACAGAAATTGCAATGAAGTTCAAACTTGTTTATGGGATTATTGAATGAACGCCAACAATAGCGAGAATAGGTTAGTAGCACACCCTCCACCCCGCCCAGAATAGCCATCAGCACTGCTGATATCCGATATGGTAGAAATCCCTAAGAGGGGGAAATCTTGAAAAGACTCTAGGAAAACCTCCTCTCCATTGTTGCAATGTTCCAGTCCGCTATTCTCAGATTAAGATCCATGCAGCTGTTGATCTCTGTTACTGTTGGAGCTGATGCATCTGTTACTACTGTGGGTTAACGCACTGAATGAAGCGCTTATTAATAGGAGAGAGAAACCCTCCAGTGACACAGTTACATTGCACCGAGACTGACATCAATCACGGTCAGAGCAAACAGTCCCAGCTTTCAATACAGCACAGTCAGTTCACATTATATCTGGACTGGACTACATGTTGACATTTCTGACTATTGGTCACATCTCCCATCATCAATTGCTCTAGTGAAGTCAGTTGTGAGGGAGAATAAGAATATTTTCTTTTCGTAGGCTACATGATTCTGCTCTGTTGTCCGTTTACTATGTTGTAACCATCTCTCCAAAAATCCTTCCACCCCCCCCCGCCCCCCACCAAAACAATCACAATCAGGATGTAGTGACTGTGCTGATCTCTCCTCCACGGGACCAAACGCCAGCGAACAGACTGTTACTGGGCACAACCGCCCTGAACATAGACAGGAAGTGTGGACTTCTCTGAATATTCCTCTCACTGCTCTAATAAGGCAACTTTTGAACTTCCATAGGGAATATGCTTCAGTAATTAATTTATATAAATTGACAGACTTCTAAATGCAGTTTTATTTGATGTAAACCGTATTTTTTTACGCATTTTGGCATCTGTCCAAAACTAAAAGGGATAATTATAATGAAAGTATTCATTTAGACTTATGAATTAATGAGTCAGGTTCGAGTGAATATGATATTGGGTGGGAGATAGGGCGGAATGGGAGCAGTGCCTGTGGAGACTGCATGGGCAGTACAATGATATTCCCCAGTCATCATCCCTCTTTCTGACAGACAAAATTAAATCTAATGCATAACAAGGAAACAGCCAACATTTGGGTGATGCAATGCTGAATGACAATGTGAACTAAAAGAATAATATTAAATGTGATAAAGTGAACTATATTTTATACACACACCATTTAATCATTGGGAATACAGATCGAGTAGGGTCACCGGGCCTGAAACGTTTACTTTGATTTCTCTTCACAGATACTGCCAGACCTGCTGACCTTGCCCTCTAAGTTCTGATTTTCTTTTTGTTTGAGATTTAACATATTGTTCATATCTGGCAGGATACTTACAATAAAAAAAGCAGACACTCATAACAAAATGTGAAGGGCAATGGGGCCAATACAGGAGACTAACAGTAGAGATAGTCATTCCAAGCTGGAAGAGACAATGGGTTGAGTTCCCCCCACTTTTGCTGTAAATAATTCTGTGATATGTAATCAAAACCTTTGGAGACAGGGTAGACAAGTTTGCTCAAATGGTCACAGAGTGCTCCACCATAAATAATCTATTCCTATTATCTCATGAAATTTCAGCTGCATCTAAAATGTCTTTTTAAACAAAGTGGAGTTCCTGAGATTTACAGGGTCATCAGAAAAAATATTCTTTTTTCCTTTGAATCTTAAAGAAGAAACAGATTTCGGCCATAACAGAGGTGTCCCAGACACACCAACCATAATAGGAACAGGAAAGGACTACATTGTCCATATATAACCAAATTCAGCATGTAGCCCTGTCAAGAAACATGAAATATAGTGATACGGAAACATGAAATACAAACTGAAAATGATGGCAGATGAGGAAGTATCTGCAGAGTGAAACAGAGTTAACATATCGATTATGCTGTGACACTGTTCTGAAAAAGTCATATTGAAATCAAATGCTAATTCTGCGTATCCCTGCTCAGAGGGTGCCAGACCTGCTGAGTTTCCCTCTATCGATTTCTTTTTCTTTCTGAACTGTGACAAATTGACTGGTCTGAACGATATAAGTAAAGTTGCTATCTCAGTTGAATCTCGAATATTAGTTTATGGGCATTAAATGAGAAATTACAAAGTTCCTGTGTTTGACAGAGCTCCAAAAATCCATGACGTATTGCATTGTGATACAAAAACATTGTGAGACATTGTTGAAACAAAACCCCAAGTTCCTGCAAAAGGTCTGCAGCATCTGTGATGGGAAATCAAAATTAATGTTTCTAATTCAGTGGCCCTTCCTCAGAACGGATGGTAGTCCTGAAAATGTTGATTAATATACAGCAGAAGCTGAATAACTGTTCATGAAAACTGTTAGTACCTAACAATAGGGGGTGAGTAATGGAAGGCCACGTGAGAACTAGGCCTGGTGTCTGGGTCGGGGGCATTGAGGAGTTCAGTCCCTAAAATTATTGACCATTATTTTGAGTGTGAATGTCTGCAGGGTCCACCCGTGGAAAATGAGGTGTTGTTCTTCCAGCTTGCGTTGAAATGTCCTGGAACACTGCAGCAAGCCTGACACAGAGATACTGGCCAGGGAACAGGATGGGGTATTAAACTGGCAGGCAACTGGAAACTCAGGGTCTTTTGCAGAGGTACAGCTTGGATATTCAGTGAAGTGGTCACCCAGTCTACCTTTAGTTTCCCCACTGTAGAGCAGATCACAATGTGAGCAGCGAACGTAGTAGACCGGGTTGTGGGAAATGTTGGTAGGATGCTGCTTCACCTGGAAGGTATGTTTGGACCTTAGATAAAGACGAGGGAGGAGGTAAATGGGAAAGTGTAACAGCTTCGGCAGGGGAAAGTGAAGTGTACATGTGGTGGGGGCTGGGGGAGGTGGTGTGTGTGTGGGGGGAGGGGAGGTGTGGGCAGTGAATAACGAGTGGACCAGGGTGTCCTGGAGGAAATGGTCACTTCAGAAGGCGGAAAGGGGAGAGGAGGCAAATATGTGTCTGGTGTTGGCATCTCGCTGGAGGTGGGGGAATGCAAACTGATGATCTTCTGCATGTGAATGCTGTTGGGATGGTAGGTAAGGATAAGGGAAACTCTAACGCTGTTGCAGCAGGGTAGAAAGATGCTGAATCTAGAAGTGCAGGAGGTCGGTCGGAATTGGTTGAGGTCCCTGTCAATAACAGTGCTGGGGAGTTCTCGGGTGAGGAAGAAGCTGGACATATCAGAGGCCACATTTTTGAAGTTGACATCATCAGAAGCAATGTGGTGGAGACGGAGGAACTGAGAGAATGGAATGGAGCCTTTGCAGGAAATAGGGTGTGAGGATGTATACTCCAGGTAACTGTGGGAGTTGGTCGGTTATCACTGGATATCAGTGACCGGTCTATCCTCAGAAATAGAAGCAGAGATATCTAGTTAAGGAAGGGAGGAGTCAGAGGTAGAGAGGTGAATGTGAGGGAGAGGTGCAAATTGGAAACAACGAACTTTTCCAATTCTGGACAAGAAAGAGGAGCAGCAGCGATGATAATATCTACATATTGGAGAAAGAGTTTTGGATGGGGGCTGGAATAGAACTGGAAATGGAATGACCTACGTACCCCATGAAGAAACAGGTATAACTTGGGCCCACCTATGTATCCATGCACCCCCTCTGTACGGGAGGAGCAGGCTGAAGCAATGGGTCTGCATGGGCAGTTCTGTTTGTGGATTTTCAGGAGGAGATAAAAGCGAACTCTGCTATCAGAGGGCCATCAGCTTCGGGACTGTTAGGTGGGGTGAGTGGGCGGGGGGGGGGGAGGTGTGGGCCAGTGAGTGGGAATCTCCAGATTTAGTAAATAAAATAGCCTGATGTGCCATGGTAGAGTTATGGACCAGCAGGTGACATGTGGAGGTATCTGAGAGCTGGCACTCAGCCTCTGAAATGTAGAGGTGAGTCCACCAGACTGCAGCAGCACCTCCCTTATCGGCACAGACTGAATAACATAGTCAGGGTTGATTGAAGCATACAGCGTACAGTCTGTTCAGAGGGTGATAGGTTGGATAGGGAGAGGGGGAATATAGAGAATTTCAGACAACTAAACTCACATGGAAAGTTCTCAATGAACGTATTGAGTTCAAGTAAATGCCAGAGGAATGGATCCAGGTGGAGGGAGAGTGTTGGAGCTGGGCCAAGGGTCTATGGAATGGCGAGTGGACTCTTGTCCAAAGAAATGGACACCGAGGAGAAGATGGTGGAAGAGGAGTTCAACATTATGTCGTGCCTGAAATTCATTAAAGTGGGGGCACAGAGGGATAAAGCTGAGACCTTTGCTGAGTACAGAACATTCAGCATTAGAGCGTGGAAGGTTAGGAGGGATGGTGAATACACGACAGGAGGTGGGCTTGGGGGAGGGGTTGGACTCAGATTACAGGGCATGGGTGGGGTGGCAGGTTCAGAGGCTCATAGGCATCTCTAAGTTATTCCATCTTGTGGGCCTCATTTACCTGGCAAGCATGGTGAATGAGCTGGAGACTGAAGTAGAATTGGGGAATGGTGCAGCCTTGAGCCAATGTGATGTGATGCTGTTGAACAGAGAAAATGTTGATCTCAGTGGCAATGACACCGCATGACCAGTCCTCAGAAAGTAAATGATTGAAGATAATCTGAATCGTTACCTTATTGTAATGCTCTGATTTCATTGGGGTGACACTCAACCAGCAAGGTCTTACTTTTCTGAGACTTTAGACCAAACTGTGAAAACTGATGTATTTTGATATTATTAATAAAACAAATCCATCCATGGTTTTGCAAGGCACTAGCAAGGGCAGAGTTTACTTGTCATTCCCAATAGCTCTGGGTAAGGTGTCATTGTTCATTGAGGAAATTACTAGCACAGAATCTCCTCTGATTTCCATTAACCACAGTTTGCTGAGGGTGAATGATGCTACATGAATCAAATGCTACTTTGATGGCAAGGGAAGTTAGTCTGATCTCACCTCAACTGACATTGGAAAATAAGTTAAAATACTAAAGAGAAAAAAGGATAGAACACGGATTATTGAACAATGTGGTCACTGTCCTCGCAAAGTTTAAGGACAAACAGATGCATGGGCTTCCGATTCTGAGGTGAGGTGTTTCCTATTTGGGATGAGGCTGCTTGGTTAAGCGCTGTGACACAGAGACAGAAAAAAAAACGTTCCACTCTGTATGGGGGAAAAACCCACCCTATTCATGGTGCATTGGTCAATGACAGACATACACTATTAGACATTGGGCATTGATCATCTCAATCTCATCATTCACTGATGACCAATAGCAGCACAGAAGCCAGGAGCTCCCATCACCCCAGTTGGAAAGCAAAAATGGGTAAGAGATGGCCAATGGAAGTGAGAGTAACTAGGGAACTGGTGTAACTTACAGTGGGAATGGCAGAAGAAAGATGTGAAAAGATACTATCAGTGGAAGAGAATGCAGCAACAGAGGGGTAGTGCAAGGGAAGTAGGAGTGTAAAGAAAGAGTCGGAAGGGGAGGAAGAATGGCTAATGAAGTTTGAGTGACTGGGAAAAGTTTGTTTTTGGAAAAGTGAGGTTGGGTGAAAACCACCAATGTTCAGGAAAATTGGGATCTGATTCCATTGAAAATTAAGATTTGATGTACTTCTTTTTCTATCACTTGATTCTTTAACAGATTGTACATTCACTCTGTAGTGTTGTATCTCCATCAAATGCAGGTGATGTGGTTTTTTTTTCTCTCCTGCTGTTGTGTCTCAACATTTTTGAATATTTTTAACAGTATGCATTTGCTTCCAATACTAGGTAGACATGAGAATATGATTTGATCTCCTGCAGTTTGTCCATAACATAGAATTTAATTGAATATTTATCCTCATCACATCAGCTGATTCAAGCAATGAGTCTGTGTCCATCCTGCAGATGAAAAAATTCTTCAGTTCTGACTATTGTTACAAAGGACAGTGCCACACAACAGGCTAATGTTCCAGTGCAAGGTGCGAATCCATAGTTCATCCTAAATTAGTTACAAGCTTTATGAATAAGACATGCTGAGGGACAGAGTGTAAAAGGTGAATTTAACTTTGTGTAGAAAATGGTATTTGCAGCACCCTCATAATAGGTGTTAACTACATCAGTCTGCAAATTCCCCAAAATAAGAACAACAAGAGACTGGAATTCTTAATCATTCCTTTGTGAATAACATGTGGAGAACAGGAAGGAAATCAAGGTTTGTTTGTGAAATTCATAAATGATGTTGGTGAGAATGTGGAAGATGGATGGCAGTGGAATGATAACTAATGCTGGGGATGACACAAAGATTAGCTGGGTGGTTTACAGTAAGGAGGACAGGATTAGGCTACAGGACGATATAAACAGATGATTTCTATATCCAGATTTATGGCTAATGTAGTTTAACATGATAAATGTGAGATGATGCACATCTGAATTAACAAGACAAGTAAGAACTCAAACTTTGAAGGGCGATGGCTAAACTTACTCCTTTTTTCTTTGCAGCAGGGAAGGTTGAGGAGGGAACATGGTAGAGGTGTACAAGAGAATAAAGGGTATGGAGAGGATGAACAGACAGCAGATGTTTCCCTTACTCTAACGGTCAAAAACAAAAGGAAACATACTTAAAGTGAAAGGCAGGGGATTGAGAGGGGATTTCTGGAGTCTGTTTTGAACTGACAGGGTGGCACAGACATAGAATAAAAAGTTCCTAGATGTGGAAACAGGCCCCTTGGCCCAAAACATCCACACTGACACTCCAAAGTGTAACCCAGCCAAAACATTCCTCCTATATTTACCCCTGACTAATGTACCTAACCTACAAGTTTCTGAACACTTTGGGCAATTTAGCATGGCCTATTCACTTATCCTGCACATCTTTGGATTGTGGGAGGAAATCGGAGTACCTACAGGAAACCCACGTGGATATGGGGGGAATTTGCAAAATCCATGCAGCCAGTCACCCGAGGCTGGAATCAAACCTGGGTCCCCAGCGCTCTCAGGCAGGCGTGCTAACCACTGAGCCGCATTTCTGTCACTAATAACACGTGTCTGGAATGCATTTCCTAGGCGGGTGATTGACCAGGTAATCTCACAAACTTTAAACAAAAAGCCTTTGGTTATGCACTTGGTGATGCCGGCTCGCATTTTCATTCAATTATTCTATGTGGTGGCAGCCACTAACACTCAGATATATTCTGAAGCAGTAGCTAATGGCAGTTCCTAGTTTGTTCCATTGACTGTACTCAGTCAGTGAGCCTCCAGTGAAGTGCTGGTGTTATCTCCCACCTTCTATTTAAATGTTTCAGTTTCCTTGAGTTGGTAATGTAATTTCCGGTCTCCATAATGTTATTTCCTGCCCTTTTTCTCAGAGGATGGTAGATGGAGTCAAAATTGATGTGTTTGTTGATGGAGTTCCGGTTGGAATGCCATGTTTCCAGGAATTCTTGTGCTTGTCTCTGTTTGGCCAGTCCTAGGATGGATATGCAGACCTAGTCAAAATGGCGTACTTCCTCATCAGTACGTAAGGTATTCGTGTTGGGATCATGTCTGTTGTAGCTAGTTGATGTTCATATATCCTGGAGACTAGTTTTCCGCTTGTTTTTCCGTTTAGTGTTTGTTAAAGTTCTTGCAAGGCTTATTGTTCCTGCAGCAGAACAGACAAAGATGTGAATTTATTGTGGTGCTCAAAAGCATAAAAAAAAGTTGCAGAGTAGAAAAAGAATACTCTGTTAGGCATTATAGCACGAAGGAATTTTAATTGTAAGGTTGTCAGTAAAATAGCTAGAAGTGAAATAAGGAAAAACGTCTTTATTTAGAGATTTGTTATGAATTGGAATTGACCGGCTGGGAAAGTTGTGGATGAAGATTCAAAAGAGAACTGGATATATATTTGGAAATTATGAATTTAACGGGCAACAGAGAGAGGGTTGGCAAATGGGAGGTGCTTGGGAGATATTTTTGGAACTGATGCATACATAATGGCCAATGGCTTCCTCCTGTACTTTAAAGTTTTGTACTCTATCATGTGTCAGCTGTGAATAACAGTCAGTATCCAATTATTTCACTGTGTAAATGCTCGCAAATATCTGATTATTTGGTGCAGCATAAGCATTTAAAATGCAAGTGCTGCAAGGTCAGCTTCATTATGAAGTCTAATTATTACTCAGAACATGAATATTTTACATGTTGTATTCCAATTACTAAAACAAATGTATAATTGCTTTGTCACAAAACTATTTGGAAAGCTCTGACTTTTCACTTAGAAAATATTATGTTCGTTGTTTCTTTTTCACTCTCCATGTTTCATATTAAACATCATTCATTCTAAAAATTGGAAGTTTTCAATTATTATTCACTAAAATTTGATAACACAAATAATTTATTTAGTTTAATGTTCACAGTCCATGGTGAATTTTTGCCATTTTTAAATTGCTGGCAAATAGCTGAAGGTCGTACATTTCAGTGAGAAATTAAACTGATTATTTATATATAACAGTATAAGAACGCTAATTCTATTTGTATGTTCAATCGTTTGCTCACTCTGAACATGTAATCATTCAGAAGCCAACCACTTTATAAATATTGGAGTGGCAAAACATTGCTTTGAATCCTGACATTGAATATTTAATTCTGATCACAAGAATTATGTTTTTTCTTCGATAAAATAAAATGTACATACTTTATTTCTGTTTTAGAAAATCTTGACAGGAGTTTATATTTTAGATCCATCAATATAGAATCAACAGAATTGATTGAAGAGATTCTAGTTCAGTTGAATGATTATCGTTCACATCTTAATTTTGCCCAATTCATGGACTATAGCAAACATCCGACTATTGTTCGGCTCAGTAAACTCACCACCTTGCAATGAGCTATGCTGAAAATTGCTTCAAATAGACCTGAAATCATTTACACTGTTCTTGGACCTCATAGCTGCCTGAGATACACAGAGACTTAGTTGCCTTTTCCAAAGTCTGTACATTGAGTATCTAACCTGGTTCGGGGCAGTCAGTCAAACATTACTTCAAAACAAATAATTTGGAATCCACCTTGGACAAGGAGAGAACCCGCCAACAGACTATCGCTGGTCTCAGTGTAGGTACAAATGCTGTCCAGGTTAAATACTAATGGCTGACCAGCAATCAAGTTTTAAAATTCATCTTCAGCCAGATCCTGGCCCAGAGAGCAGACGTGTTGACACGGAGAGCCAGAATCACACCATACAAGTTACCTATGGTGATGAAATATGACCTGCCTCCAAGATTCCATACACCTGCACCCCGGGTGAAGACGTTAACAAGTTGACAATCTATTGCAGTGCCTTGTGCCTCACAAAGAAACCCTCTACATCCATATCTAATAAATGGCACCTTCGCATTCTCCAGTATCAAAATAAATTTGTACATCTCTGTGAATGGTCAGAGATTACTGCACGGATCACACAGTAGAATGTATGTGAAGTAACCAACAGCAAACGGCAATCCAAAAATCACGTTAATAACTGAACTTGACGGCTTCTGTCTGGTCTAAGTAAACATACATATTATACTGGCTTTCAGGTGACTGTAACATTGTACACCATAACTGGAGGGTTTGGCCTTACACCACTCCAAAGCTTCTTGATCTCACACACATCACTCCCTCACACATTCAACAATTGATGATAATCCACAAGCTGGGTGAAACTGGAAACACAGAACAGTGCAGAAGAGTGCAGAACAGTGCAGTACTGTAAGCACTTCGATCTTTGACGTTCTTTTGACCTTTGATCCTACTCTAAGGTCAAACTAACCCACATACCTTTCATTATACTATCACTCATGTGCCTATCCAATTATATATCCCCAATATAGTTGACTTTACTAAAACTGCTGGCTGTTCATTGTACACTACCACCCCTCTGAGAAAGAACCTACCTCTGACATTACCCGTAAACCTTCCTTCAATGACCTTAAAATCATACACCGTCGAGAGACATTTCCACCCTGGGAGAAAGTAAATGGCTATCCACTCTATCTATGTGTCTCATCATCTTGAACGCCCCTGTCAATCACTTTCCATTCTTCTTCATTCCAATGAGGAAAACACTAGCTCCCTCAAATTTTCTTTGTAAGACATGCCCTCCAGTCCAGGCAGCATCTTGATAAATCTCCTCAGCACCCTCACCAAAGCTTCCACATTTTTCGTATAAAAAGGCAACCAGAGCTGATCACAATACTCTAAGTGTGGTCTCACCAGGGCTCCAAAGAGTTGCAACATATGTAGGTGGGACTGGAATATTATAGCCATTACAGAAATATGGCTAAGTGATGGAAAGGACTGACAGCTTAATGAGCTAGGGAACAGGTGCTTTAGGTGAGACAGAGATGGTGGAAGGAGGGGAGGGGGAGTTGATTTTCTGATTAAGGGGAGTACCACAGCAGTAATCAGAGATAAAATAACTGATGGATCACCCAATAAGGCTTTGTGGGTGGAGTTAAGAAATAGGAATGGAATGGTGAGGTGTTGGGGTTGTAATATAGACCCCAAAGTGTCAACAGGAATGAGAGTAACAAATGTGCAGGGAGAGAGGGGAGACCTGCAGGAGCAATAGGATTATCATACTAGGGGATTTTAATTTTTCTAATACAGACTGGAACGGCCAGAGCATTAAGGGATCTGATGAGATAGAATCAGTCAAATGCGTCAGGAACGTTTCCTCAAGCAGTATATAGAGTGTCCTACTGGGGAAGGGGCAAAACTCGAACTTTTCTTAGGAAATAGGGCTGGACAGGTGACTGAATTAATAGTGGAGGAGCACTTTGGGACCAGTAACCATAGTTCTATTAGTTTTCATATAGTTATGGAGAGGGACAAAACTGGTCAACAGGTTCATGTTCGAACTTCGGGCTTGGTTCAGTTCTAGGCCGTTGGGATCAAGGGAATCCCTGGAGATATATAAGAGATGCAGGAGTTCACTGAAGAAAGAAATCAGTCGGGTGAAAAGGGGTCAAGAAAGAGCCTTGGCTGAGCAGATTACGATGAATCCAAAAAGGTACTTAAATATATTAAACGAAAAAGCAATAACTGGAGAGAAAATAGGACCCATCGAAGACCAATGTGGACAAGTATGTGTGGAACTATAAGAGATGGGCGAAATCCTCAACGAATATTTCTACTCTATATTTACCGTGAAAAAAGACTTGATGACTTGAGAACTTGAGGAAGTTGGTGGTGATATCTTAGGGACAATCCATATCATAGTAGAGGAAATTTGGACGTACTAGAATGTTTGAAAGTGGATACATCTCATGTTCCTTACCCGATATATCGAAGAACACCTCAAGTGGCTCCAGAAGAATTTTCGGCGACCCTGGACTATAATGTTGATCATCACTGACCACAGTGGACGTCCCGGAAGACTGGAGGGTAGCAAATGTAATGCCCTTATTCAAGAAGAACTGCACAAAAAAAGCCTTGGAACTACAGACCAGTAGGTTTAACATCCGTGGTAGGTAATTTACTTGAGAAAGTTCTGAGGGAAAAGATGTACATGCATTAAAAAAAACAGGCTTTGATCAGGAATAGTAAGTGTGGCTTTGTGCGAGGAAATTTGTGCTTGACAATTTTCTTAATGTAATTGGATGAAGTGACCAGGAAGATTGACTTGGGTCAGTAGACTCGAAACATGTGATGTTGGAAAAGCACAGCAGGTCAGGCAGCATTCGAGGGGCAAGAGAATCTATGTTTCGGACATAAGCCCGTTATCAGGAACGTACGATATGTCGATTCTCCTGTTCTTCTGATGCTGCCTGACCCACCGTGTTTTTCCAGTGCCACACGTTTCGACACTAATCTCCAGCATGTGCAGAGCTCACTTTCTCCAAGATTTAGTCAATATGGATTTCAATTACACCAGAACAGAATGAGGCCTTTCAACCCCTGAAGCCTGATATACAGTTACAGGAGGAGGCCAACAAACCCCTCGGGCCTATAAAACTGTAACCAGATCATGCTGCACCAGTATCCAGTTGCACAGTAACAGGATCAATCTGTTCAGTTACTTGAAGTCAGTAACACAGGAAATGAAAGAGGCCGCAAAGTGACTGGACAATGGGGTATACTGGAATAATACCAGGCTACATAGCCCCTCAGACCTGCCCTTCCATTCAGTAAGTCAGGGCAGATCTTCACTCGGCCGCAATTTCTCTTTCATGCCCAATTCTTTGTAGCCCTCGACTCTCTAACGGGTCAAAATCCACTGACACCCCCTCGCACCCCCCAAGCATTTCAATGATTTGGCCTCTCCAACTGTCTGGTCCCAACCGTCACTACCCCCTGAGAGAAGGAAACATTCCCCACACATATTGACATGGCCTATTGACATGGATAGAATAATGAACACAGCGTAAAGTGACTGTCCCTGATATCATGGCAGTATTTGATTGAGCGAGATGTCAAGGAGACTGAACAAAATTTAACTTGATGGGAATCAGTTGTAAACTCCCCACTGGTTGGATCATTCAGAACACAATGGGGCTGGTGGACATCAATCCTCCCAGTCCCTGGATATCCCTGTGGGCAATCCTCAGGGGAGCGTCTTAGGCAAAAACATCTCCAGCTGCGTCATCAATGTCTTTCCCTCTGTCATACGATCAGAGGTGGGGATGTTCTGTGAAGATTATACAATGTTCAGAACAATGAGTCACCTCCTAAGGTACTCAGGTATCAAATCAGAACAACATTCAAGCTAGTGCTGCTAATGTAAAGGTAACATTGATCAAAAGCACTGCTGGGCACTAAACATTTCCAGGTTAAAAGAAAGAGGAACTCCTTCAGCAACTCTAGCTGGTTTCACAGTAATATAAGAAAGCCATTCCACCCATCTGATCTGTTGGATAACAAGAGGCGCAATGCGTTCACTCACTCCTGCCTGTTACACAAGAAGACAATTTAAAAAAAACAGTAGACATTGGAATCCAAAATACACACGCAGGAAGCTGGAAGAACAGAATAAGCAAGGCAGCATCAAGACATTGAGAAGTAAACGCCTTGGATATAACCATTCGTCAGGACTGTGGATGGGAGTAAGGGGGTCTATAGATAAAGTGGTGGGTGAGGGAGGAGGAGGCAGAGTGACGAGGTGGGGGATAAGTGAACACAAATCAAGCGTATCAGCGGGTTGGTGATGGGATGACTGAGTCCAGTTGGTAGGCAGCTGGACAAAAGCTTCCTCAGAGGAATGGAAGGGAGGGGATGGTCTGGGGAGGGAGTCGGGGGATTGGAAGTGAGGTTATTTGTAATTGGAGAATTCAATGTTGAGTCCTCGTGGTGTAGGCTACACAGGAGACAGATGAGATCTTGTTCTTCCAAATCATGGTTTGGTTCATTGTGGCAATGGAGGACGCCAAGGATGGCCATGTTGGAAAAGGACTGAGAAACAGATTTGAAATAGGAGTAATTTAGCTAGGATGACCACTACATTTTAAAACAGACAAAAGCTTTATTCATAAAATTACACCATGAAACACAAAGAACAGAATAAAGAATCACGACAGAATTCAACCTATTCAACTAAACTTAATTATGCTGTTCCGAGCATACACAACTGTCCCAATAATCAAACTCCCAATAAAAACCAGTACAAACGTATCATATACTTCCAGGTTGAAATTGAAGGTCAGAAAAGAGAGAGAGTTTCCACACAGCTCCCAGATGAACTTGCCAGTTCAAAACTCAACTGAAAACTGCTCAGCTCAATTCAGCTCAGCAAGTTCAGCTAAAATAGCTCACCACTCTCCGTTTATTATACTGGTCACTTATAAAGCATGACCACTTTGGCCTGAAGTCTCATCTGTTTCCGTGTAAACAATAGGCCTCTAAAAATCCTTTTCATCTCTGTACCAAACCAGACTGATCGGAGCTTGGCCCCGTTTTATTTTCCCTGCGAAAGAAACCAAGGATAGAGTCTCCTTGAGCCAAGGAACAGCTTTTTGACAAATAAGGGACTTGCTTTGTGACATGTCTCCCCCCACTAAAAAAAAGAACCATCAATGCTAAAAGATGACTGCATTTTTAACCCTTCAAATCCAGTTAGTAGTCTCAAACCAGACAGATGCACTATGCTAACTGTAAACATTCAAACATGCACAAACCCTTTCAAATTCAGGCTGTGGTACACCCACCACCGAACACCTCTGTCACCTCTGTATTTCATTCGAGTCTCAATAACTCATCAGCTTTCACGCTTTCGCGACCTTCCACATGCACAATTGTCAGATTGAATGGCTGCAGCAAGAAGCTCCATCTAAACAATCTGGCATTTTTGTCCTTAGTTTTTCCTACAAATGTGCTGTGATCAGTGTATACGATTGTCTCAGATGCATTGCTGGTAATATAAACACAGTTATGGTGTAATGCCAACACTAACTTTAAAGTCTTTTTCTCCACCGTTGAACATTTCTGTTGATGAACGTTCGACTTCGCAGAAAAATACCCGATGTTTCTTTCTATTCTCCCATCATCCTCCTGCAGGAACACCGGACCAATACCCGCATCACTAGCAACGATAGCCACCTTGAAAGGCTTTGTGTAATCCAGTGTAGCTCATTCTGGGAGCAGTGTTAACACAGTCTTTAGGCTGTAAAATGCCTTTTGACAGTCCTCTGTCCACTGAGAGTTCTTGCCCTTGATAATTTGGTGAGTAGAGCCGCCGCACTGCTTAAAGTTTGGCACAAGCTTTCGGTAAAATCCAGTCAATCCCATGAACCATAGTACTGCATATTTCTTTTTGTCGACGGTGTGAAACATTCCCCAACTACTTTCGTTTTCGTATCTCATGGGGCCATTTGTCCATGTCCAATAACGTGACCCAGGGACGTGACTTGGGCTTTCTCAAATTCACTTTTAGCTAAGTTTACCACCAAACCTGCCTTCTGAAGTTGATCGCACAAGTCCAATAAATGCTGTTGAAAACCACCTGGTCATCAATGTAGACCACACAGTTGGGTAATCAGGCAATGACCTTATTATCAGTCTCTGAAATGTGGCTGGATCATTTTTCATACAAAATGCCACAATTTGAACTGATATAGTCCATTTGGCGTTATGAAAGCCGAAATTGCCTTTGCTTTCTCTGACAGAGGTCCTTGCCAGTAGCCTCTGAACAAATCCAACTTAGAAATGTAAGTAGCTTCTCCCACTTTTTCGACACAGTTCTCCAAACATGGAATTGGATATGCATCAGTCTTTATAACGGCATTGACTTTGTGATAGTCCACACATGACCCTTGGGTAGCATCTGGCGTTGGTACCATGACTATATGTGAACTCCAGTCACTGTAACTCACTTCGATTATGACATATTGGGGTGTGCGCTCTATCTCCTTCTGAACCTGTGCCAATTTTGGAGAGTCATGCCCATAAGGATGTTGCTTAATCAGAACAGCATCTCCTGTGTCTACATCATGCACAATTATGTTCGTACTTCCCAGTTTATTGCAGCATATCTCTCTACAAGATAGTAAAAACTCTTTCAGGTCACTTTTGTTTTCTTGTGTAAAGTAACTCAATATTTTATCCCAATTTTTGACAACTTCCTCATCCTCCAACTTGGTTTGAGGAATGTCCAATTCAGAATCCTCTGAACTTGGTTGTTCCTTCTGTGCTGTAATCATTAACACCTTCTCCTCTTGCTTTCCTTCCCTGTCAAAATACCTTTTGAGAATATTCACATGACACACTCCTTGAGATCTCATCCTGTCTGGAGTCCGTATCAAATAGTTCACCTCATTCAATTTCTTCCCAATTTGATAAGCTACGACAAAACTTGCTTTCAAGGTTCAACTGTTACTGAAAGTAACACCAATGCTTTACACCCAATTGCAAAATTGCCAATTTATGATTTCTGATCCATTTCCTGTTTCATTGTATGCTGCAATCCTTTTAAATGCTGTCTACCCAACGATCCAGCTCTATTTAATCGTTCCCTAAAATTTGACACATCATCCAAATGGATGATCTCTGAATTCTGACTTATTAATTTCTCCTTAACCAATGTTAATGGTCCTTTTACTTTATGCCCACAAATTAATTTAAATAGACTGAATTTGGTCGATTCATTCTGTGGATCTGTGATCACAAATAGTTCAAAAGGAATTTCTTTATCGCAATCATCTGGATAATCCTGCCAATAAAACCTCAACATGGTCTTCAGTGTTTGATGCCATCTCTCTCACGCTCCCTGTGATTCCAAATAGTACGCAGTAAATTTGAATTGCTTTATTCCCAAGTTATCCATCATCTCCTTGAATAGTTCGGATGTGAGGTGTGATCTGTCTGGATCTCTATTGGTAGTCCATATCGAGTGAAAAAATAAGCATTTTTCTAAAACTCTTTTAGCTGTGATGCTGCATAATGGGTCTGCCCCTGGAAATCTAGTCGACACATTCATTATTGTTAGTAAATACTTATTTCCACTTTTTGTTTGAGCTAGGGGCATACACAATCTATCAAGACTCTTGCGAAAGGTTCCTCAAATGTTGGAATAGGTATTAAAGTTGCAGGTTTATTACTGTCTGGGTGAATGTTTGAGACATCTGGCAAAATTCAACTACATCTTTGTGTAGTCCAGGCCAGTGAAAGTATCTTTGTATTCCAGCCTGTAATGTCCTATCCCCGAAATGATCTCCAAGTGGTAGCTCATGTGCCACTCGCAGCGCCTCCTTTCTATACCCAACAGGCAAAACAATTTGAAGAATTTCTGTCCACGCCTGATCTGCTTCAATGTGCGCTGATCTCCATATCCACATTAAGATATCATTTAAATAATATCACACAGGAATGCATTCATTCTCTTTCTTGCTAAATGTTTTTTTGATATAACTTTTGTAACTCATCATCTTTCTGCTTAATTTAATCAACTTAGCAGAGCTAAAGTACTTTCATGTTTTCATACTTGCTCCTTCTGTTCCACTTATCTCGTCAAAAAGAAACTTTCGGATAACTCTATGTCAGCTTCCTTATTGGTGCCTTTTTCCTGCTGCAACCAGTGCATTGTGATCTTCTGATGACGTAATCAGGGAAAATTCCTGGATAAACATTCTCCAGGTCTTCAGTTGCCTTCATCTTCACTTATTTTTCAACTAGAGTAGGCAGCACGCATACCGGTGAATCAGCTATATTATTTGCAAGGACAATTTTTATTCCTGGAGCTAAGAGTTAGGGGTCCAGTACACCTACCACACATTCTCCGCTCTTCTCTGGACTCCATCGCCTCACTTTACATAACTGAGCACTTTTTGCCTCACTATGAATTCCTGTTCCCGGCACATTTTCTGGCAATAGTCTCTCAAGAGTTCATAAAGCCTCATCCCTCAGCATTCCAGACTGAAAATATCCTGTGTCAATTAATATTGGAACCTCCTTACCAATTACTCCTGGCCTATGTGAATAAACTTTACCCTTCCATGTAGATTTTTTTTACGCAGAGTTAGCATGTCCACTGATCATATTGTACACTCTGAGGCAGTTGCCTAACTCCCCCTATGCTTTTTGTTACTAGTTCAACGAAACTTCCAGGCTTGTCTTGTTATCCTACAGCTGGATTTCTCCCAACTCACCAACACTGTGAATTTGTGTGGCCTACTTTATTGAAATGAAAACACCATAGTATTTAAACTTCTTTGTCCCCCTCAAGGTTTTCTTTATTACCGTGGTAAATTATCCTTACATTCTACACTGTGATCTACATTTCCCTTTGCACGTGAGGATATCTCTTTGCTCCAATTTCTGTCCCTCAGAGACAAGAACAGGTTCTGGAAAGCAAACCGAGTTTATGGACCAGTTCATAATCATCAGCCAGTTCAGCAGCTAACCTTGCTGTTTGCACTCTCTGCTCTTCCACCTGAGTTTGCACTACTTCAGATCGTGAATTTTTGAATTCCTCCAAATACTAACCTCTCTAAGGGCATTATAGCTTTGCCTGAATTTTAAAGCTCTTATCCAACTATCGAAATTAGTCTGTTTGGTCCTTAGAAACTCAGTGTAGTTTTGACCAGGATCCTCATTAGATTCCTGAAAGGTTGCCTATGTTGACTGAATTTTTTTAATCTCTTGAGACTCCCCAGATTCCTCCTCTGATAGGAATGTGAATACCTCACCAGTCCTGCCTACAAGTTTCGTTTGGATCAAATAAAACCCACATTGCCTCTGGCCACTTCATTTGTTGAGCCAACTTTTCAAATGAGATGAAAAGGGCATCACATTCTTCTCATCAAATTGTGGCAATGCTTGAACATAAGCAAACAAATTCTCACTAGGCTTGTGACTACCAGGGGTTGCTCATCCGCACTCCCTTCCTTACTAAACCCACCCTCAGTCGTTATCTCCAGTGTTTAACACTGACTTCCCTTTTTAAGTGTCAGTTTTTGCGATTCAAAAGCTCCCTCTTTCTCTCTCCCCTGCTGCTCCCTCTTCTCCATTCTTTATATTTACTCTCTGTTCTGCTGCTCTCTCTTTTCCCCCGTCTTCTTCATTTTATTGAAAGTCAAATGTTTCATTTATGCTGCCATTTCCTTACGTCTCGCCGCTAACTCAAGATGTTTCATTTGCAACTGAATTCTTCCCATCTCTATAGATTCTGAAGGTTTCTCCAGCAAGTTTAATTGACGAGCTACTGCTGTAATTTCCTCTCCTTTCCACACAGAAGCAGTCAGTTCCAATTGCAAATTGGTCTTATTCACTTTTCGTAAAATATCCAAAGTCACTGCATGCACACCGAGGAAACATTTGGCGACTGAAATTGCCATTACTATTCGAAGCTTTGTCAACCCAGTCAAATGAATACCCGAACTAAAGACACTAGCACCTCCCACTCGCTGTTGAAAATCTAGCAATGAACCCCCCAGTCTGTTATGGACGAGGCTAGACCACGCAAAACATTCTTAAGCAAGCAGCCCAGAGCATAACTTTGCAGTTTGCTTTGGTAATTATCCAATGAAAATTACCCGGAGTAATTTAGCTAGGGTGACGACTAGATTTTAAATCAGAGAAAAACATTACACAATGAAACACAATGAAAAGAATAATGAACCCCTACAGAATTCAACTGATCCAGCTAGACTTAATTATGTTATTCCAAATACACACAATAGTCCCAATAATCAAACTCACTTGAAATAACGTCATAATGGAATGCAAGTTTCCAGGTTGAAGCTAAATGGCAGAAAAGAGACAGAGTTTCCACACAGCTCCCAGTTGAAATTCCCAGTTCAAGACTCAACTGAAAACTGCTCAGCTCAACTCAACTCAGCTAGCTCAGCTAAAAGAGCTGATAACTCCCCGTTCATTATACAAGTCACTTCGAAAGCATGACCACTTTGGCCAGTAGTTTCATCTGTTTACATATAAATAAAAGGCCTCTGAAAATCCCTTTTATGTCTGTACCAAACCAGACTGATCATAGCCTGGCCCCGTTTTACGGATGCCCTGAAAAACATCAAGGACAGAGTCTACTTGAGCCAATGAACAGCTTTTAGCAAAAAAGAAGGATTGGTTTGTGACAGAGAAGACAGGCTAGTGTTCTGTATGGAGGTCAGAATCTGGTGGGAATGGCTAATACTGTCAGAGTGTGGCTGATGACAGATTTGGAACAACATGACGTTCAATGCAAGGTCACACACCAACTGTACATCCACACGGTGATAGTTCATTCAGAAGCTGGAGCTCTCTCTCTCAACCAACAAGGGGGCTCCATAGTTCTCTGTAAATTATCATAGAGTCATAGAATCCTATAGCATGGAGACAGGCCATTAGCACAAACTCGTTCATGCTGATCAAAATGTCCATCTATGCTAACCCCATTTCCCTGCGCTTGGTCCATATCCTTCTAAATCTTTTCTATCTATATATTTGTCCAAATGTGAAGGCACATACCATGGAAACATGTTATATCTAATGCTATCCGTGTTTTGTTTTGGAAATAATGAGTGGTGATTGATAACATTCCAGTGTTAATGCAATCACGTTTTTATTCTTTTTGTAGCGTAACAGATTAAACTCTCACTTCCTTCACACTCTCCTCATGGTACCTTCACTGCAGGGAATTGTCTGGTGAAACTCCATTACACCGTCTCTCTGGAGCAAGGAGATCATTGATTATAAATGAAAGAAAATACTGCCTCAAGTACACTCCACAACTGCAGGACGGTGTCTTCACTCTTATACTTTAATCATTTTGTAATGAACGATACTACTCATTATTGTGCTGATTACTTACTGAGTCATAGAGTCATAGAGATGCACAACATGGAAACAGATCCTTCAGACCGACCCGGCCATGCCGTACAGATATCCCAATCCAATCTAGTCCCACCTGCCAGTACCTGACTACTCTGTAGGGATTCTGTTAGTGCCTCATGATCAAGGACATCCAGCTCCTTTTCACCAAGAGCACTTCCCATCATCTCGCCTTCTCATAAACAAAATGAGAAGGATTACACTTTTTGCCAATCATTTATTTGCGTTATGAAGCAAAGTCACACCAACAACAACATCACTATTGCCATTGGAGTTGACTGGAGATACTGAGGAGGCGATGATCCAGCTGTCTTATATCTGAGTATGAATCCAGGGAATCAGGTAATGACCCAGCCACCGGATCCGAATCCCACAACGGCAAATGTTGGAAATTGAATTCAATAAAATATCAGGAATTTAGAATCAAATTAAACAATGAAACCATTGTTGATTGTCCTACGGAGCACCCTCATGCCCTTCAGGAAAGGAAATCTACCTTCTTCAGCTGGTTGGGCTTACATGTAACTCCAGACCCACAGCAATGTGGTTAACTCTCAGTCGCTGTTTGAAATGGCCAAGCCAGCCACTCAGTTATATCACTCACTTCAAAGCCTCAAAGAGATGAAACCGATTGGACCTCAGCACTGACTACTTACGGCCCACGGACTGCAGTGGGTCAGGAAGACAACTCACCAACACCTTCTGAAGGACAATGAAGAAAGGGAATTAAATACTGGGCCAGCATCCCATTAATACATAAAAGAAGATGATCACACTCAGGGAAAAGAGAAAAACAGATATAAATAATGTTAAACAGGGACTTTGACATATACCTTACATGGTCATTATTATCAGTAATATGGAAACAGGAGAAACATAAGTAAGGTTTAATTTCATTTTTTATTTCCATCCCAGCTGATCATCAAAAATCTCTTATCTTCTTTCTCTCTATCTCTCTCTTTCTCCATCTATTCAACTCAGTCCTTCTCCGTTTCATAACAGATGTCGGTGTCACCAACATCGATCACGTTATTTCCCAACTGTGTTCAGTTCTGATGTAATGTCATTAGAATCGAATTGCCAATTTTACTTTTCTCTCGACCTGAGCGGGCTGCCAAATCTGCTCAGTTTGTCTGGCAATTTCTCGTTCTTTATTGTTTCTGATCTGTCGTACAATTCTTTGCCTTATTTAACCTTTAATTTTGTTATTAATTGGAATGTCTGCATCACTGACGGGCAGCATTTTTTGACCTAACCAAAAGTCATTTACTGTGAGGTCATTCTTTCAGGCAGTACAGAACCAAGCACATTCCTGTGGGACTCACATAAAGCTTAAGCCAGACCAGATAATAACGCAAGTTCTATTTACCAAAGGACATCAGTGAAATAGATAAACGTATGGACAAAATGCTGGAAATATAATGGTTGTTATTTCCAATTCCTGTCTTTTGTATTTAATTTCTGACATCGTCTGTGGTAGGATGTGGAATAGCATCTTTCTGTGTGATAACCTGTGCATCTGAATTACATTTCTTCCGACATTACTGCGCTAAGAGAGTGTTTCTGTCATTAAGTTATTTTAGAGACAAGAACAAAGTTGTGATCGAAATATTTGCAACTGAAAGAGTGCTTGAAGGAGAAGTGTAACCATAACGTCTGACTTTTATCAAGCATAGATAATGGTTTATTAAGCGTCAGCGTTGAAGCCAAGATGGTGACTGGGCATTTAATCGAGCTGGTAGTGGATAGGTTTTGTGACGGACAGAATACCGAGACACAAATGAATTTTATTTATTTAAATTCGGTATTGTGAACAGTCTCGTTCTCAGATGTTTGTGAGGGCGGGTGTGTGGGCGGTTCTGAAATTTGTGGGTAATCAATGGAATTTGCATTTGAAACTGAAGATAATAGTTTCCGTCTTTGTCAAATATAGATAACAGAAATAGCAAAGAAGTTCGCCATGGTTCAAGAGATTAATACATGGATAGAGATGAAGAAACTTACCAGGAACACCAACAATAGCGAGGATAGGATAGTAACCCGCCTGGATAATCAGCAGTGCACCCCATATCCGAAATGGAAACCAAGACGAGGAAAACAAGAAAAGACCCCAGGATAAACCCCTGTTCATTGTTGCAGCATTCCAGTCTAATGTTCTCAGATTCTGATCCATGAATGGATCGTTCCAGACTATTCTCAGATGTTTAAATCTCCTTTTTCTCTCTCTGCAGCTGCTGATCCCTTTGAGCGCTGGAGTCAATGCATCTACTGCTACAATGGCATAAACCATTGCATGAGGCCCCTTACTAATAGGAGACGGAAAACATCCAGTGACACAACTGTGATCCATGGAGACTGGCATCAATCACAGTCACTGAACAAACAGTTCCATTTAACCCCTTTCAGTATGGTTCCTTCAGTTCACAAAAACTACTGGACTGGATTGAATGTTGGCACCGTTGGCTATTGATCACATTTCCCATCATCCATTGCTCTCATGAAGTTAGTAGTGAGGGAGAATGATGGATGTTTTCTCATCACAGGCTAGATGATACTGCTGCATTGTCCATTTGCAATACTGTAACCGGCTGAACCTCGCACCACCAACACCCTCAAAAATCACAATCTACATGCTGTTACCGTGCAGATCTCTCCTCGACTAGAACAGGCGCCAGCCAATATGTTTACAGTTGATATATTTGCACTCCAATACATAGGAAATGTGCATTTGCCTGGGCATTTCTTTAATTGGTCTAATAAAGCAATTTTGTATCTTCAACATTCAATGTGCTTCAGCACTTTTTTAAATATAAACTCACAAACACCTTAACACACTTTATTAAGCACAAGTTTCTTCCCATTCCCCTCATGGTAACATCATGTCAGGATTTAGTTTGGTGAAACCCCTTTGCTGATTAAACCTGTACACAATACATCTAACAGTCTCTCAACAAAACACTATCATTGGTAAAGATACATTTACTCTGGTACTTTATTCATTTTGCGTGACCAGCCACATATCATTTACTTCCTGCTGTGTAAAAAATATATTTGTGACTTATGACCAAGCACATCCGGGTTTGTTTCAACAACAGCATTTCCCAACCTCTCACTATTTAATGAACATAAACGTGAATGATGATATTTGTTGTTCATATCTGAAATATCTTGCAAAGAGCTATTGGCCAAACACTGATCCTTCTGATACCCCAAAGCCTTCACTCCAGATAATTATACTACTCTCTCCATTCCCTCGATTATCCAACTTTTAATACATTCGGTGTATTCCACCCCTACCTACCCATGGACTCTAACATTCTCTACTCACCTCTATTCGACCACGTCAACCGTCTTTTGAAAATTCAAATACTTCATTTCCACTGATTCTCAATTGTCGATGTCACAACGGACAACCTCCACAATATCCAACAGGTTTATCAAAGATCAAGATCATTTCCCCTTAATGAATCTAGATTGATTCTTCCGAATCATGACATTATTTTCCAAGTGTCTAGTTGTCACATTCCTTACAAAAGTTTCCAATGTTTTTCTTACAGCTTACATCAAGCTAACCACTGTTTAGTTTGTTGTTTGCTCTCTCCATCCTGTTTTAAATATTTAGGTTTACAATCGCTGCTTTCCAGACTGGAGGACGATCCTTTCCAGAATCTAACCAGCTTTGAAGAATAATCAGTAATTTGTTCATTGGTCTACTGCCACCTCCTCAATACTCTGGGATGTAGCCCATCAGATGCAGCAATATACCATCCATAAATTCAGTGAGGTTTTGAAAGACGTACCTTTTATTAATTCTAATTTCCTGCTGTTCCTCATTTTCACCAGTCACTCTGTTCCCCTGTATTTCTGGAAGTTTCTTTCTGTATCTTTCTCAGGGAGATGGACACAATATATTGCTCTCAGCGGACAGATCGGTTCTGTCAGCCAGTGAACATATCGGGGACTGCACTCCAATGATGATGGATATGTTATTCACTCCTGCCTGGAAAGTTCCAGAATTAATCCAGTTTCATTCATGGTTAGCATCAGCACGGTCCTGTCACTGGTGTGAGGCTACACAATATACTGAAGGAAGGGACACAGCTCAGTGACAACCTCAATTTTGGTTTCATACCTGACTTCTGGTCCAACTTAAACAAATGCCCCGGGAAATCGAAGGAAAGATATTGCACTGTCCTGCACCACCCTATTTATAGACCTTCCCTTCTGTGGAGCCCCATCTCCATTTGTTTACCATGGACCCAGACACTCTGTAAATGCAGTGTAGAGAGTGGGGTCACCAGACCCAGCAGCTGACAATACAAACCCGAGATAAGCATCCACAGAAACTCCACTGATTTTCCAATGACAGGGACAAGTCAATTCCCCACATGGAATGTGCACGCGCTCAGTGTTGAAAATTATTTCCACCCCTGAGTTTCTCTTCCTGGTTGAGAAAGCCGTTCCATCTCTGCACACTCCCACACTAACAGTTTCTCTCTCCAAAGAATCAGTTGACAATGTAACGTTACCTTTCTCTATATCTCAGCAACGACAAGGGCAGCACCAGTATTGCTAATGAATTTGATCATCACACTCAGAGGAGAGAGGCACAGGGAACCTAACTCACTTTAAAAAGGGACAAATCTAAATGGATGCAATATTCAGGAATATGGGAAAACGGGGAAATGTGAGAATAACTTGCCATTTTGTTTTCCTTTCAGTTCATCATCAGCAATCCCTTTGCTCACTTTTTATTTCTTTTCCTCTCTCTTTCTGGCCATTTTTCCACCCATTCAATTTAAACCTGGCCCCCACCTATCTCTCCAACCTAACCATCCATGATACCAGGATAAATAATATTATTTCCCAGTTTGCTTTCAGTTGTGAAACAGAGTCACTGGAATCAAACGGTTATCTGCATTTCTCCTGACAGAGGCTGCCATACCTGCTGAGATTCTCCAACACTTTCAGACGCTGGAGAATTTTATTTTCGATCTCTAGCACCCACCGTTCCTTGGTTTATTTTCACCTTTCATGATGTTGTTTCTCGGGATGCCAGCATCACGGGCAAGGGCAGCATTTGTTGTCCATCACAAATTATCTGTGACTACGTGGCCATTTTTCAAGACAAAATGGAACCCACAATGTTGTTGTGGGTCTGAAGTCAGACCGAGTTCAGACTAGGTAATAATGTTAAGTTTCTTTAGCAAAGACTATCAGGGAAATAATGAAAATAAATCTGAACGGTTTCTGGTTTCCATGAGTGAAATTAGGTTCCATTCCAATTTCATTCGAATTTATGCTTTGTCATCGGCTGTGATAGGATTTTAAACACTGCCTTGGAGTCACAGCCCGTGCCTCTGAATTACCCGTCTAGTTACATGATCATTCTGATACAAAGTCCTTATTGCCTACTCCGTATTCCTTAGTTCCTGTCAGAGAGAGATAGGCGGGAATATCAGTTTAACTACCAACAATCAAATGGATTTTGGGGAAAAAAGCGAAAGTGAGATTGAGAGACAATTTCATGTAAGATCACAGGTTTCAGAATGCTGAAATGAAGACATTTCGACAGCATCCTGCAACATGAGCCAGTATTCCTAGGAATGATAGGTGAAGGGGAGATTGGCGTCAATAAAGATGAGGGAGTGTTTTAGATGAACATTTGTTCTGCAACTTTGTAACTGGGTGTGGGTTCATCAGACTCTTCGACCCATTGGACTGAATCTAACAATAGTTTGTCTCAGTGAAATTTTTATTGAGTGTGACAGAGGGATTGTCTGTACCAGACTGAACTAGTTTCATGATGCTATCTTATCGAACTCACCACATTAACTAGCCACTCAATCTCATAGTGTTCCTCGCATTCAATGCCACCCCAATTCTCCAACCCAACATGGGTGGAGGGACTCACCATCGCACTGATGTCCCTGGCTATTCTATGACCACTGACACTTGTGCCATCTTTCAAAGGCCAATGGGCACACTGTTGTACTTCCTCAGTTTGGAGGCACCCTGCACAGGTGACCCCGAGCATGGCAGATAAGGGGAACTAACACCACGGTTCTTCAACAGGGGCACAGAGGTCCTAGTGGATGGGCTAGTATGGGGGGGTCCGTTCTGTTCCCAGAGGAGGCCTGAGCACGGTCTGAGCTCACCACCCAGCTCAGTGCAGTACCTGTGGTCTCTCTCTCTCCCTCATACACACGCACACACCTTGAATATGAATTCCAGGTAGTGTTCCAAAGAATTCCCAGTTTCAGGTACAGGAACTTTAAGCCATTCAACCTCCTTGTTTCCTGCAAAAATATGCACTTATTTTATATCCAGTCACAATTAGTAATTCTGGCTATTTCACTTTGTCTCACTTTATTGTATTCAGCCAAACACTTCTAAACACTTGTCCTGTTATGAAATACAATTTTGAGCAGAGAACTTTTTATCCTCAGCTGTTATCTTGACCATTATTTGAATTGTATCATGTTCCTTGTTATGAAAGTTTCTCTTGCCCTTTGCTTGTGCCTGTTTCTGTCTGTAACAGTTACACTGTCTCCCCTCATTTGGCTGGACAGCTGGTTTGTGATGCAGAGGGAGGCTAGCAGCGCAGGTTAAATTCCCCCACACTGACAGGGGTTACCATGATGGGGACGCTCTCTCAACAATGGGCAATAGAGCATGGCAAATCCACTCTAAGCTGCACATCTCTGTATTCAGGGAGGAAACTGGAGCATTAGGAGGGAATCCACACAGATATGTGAAGAATGTTTAAACTGACCTGAGTTTGGAATTGAACCCAGCTCCTTGGTGATAAGCGGTCGCAGTTTTAACCACATATCCAACATATTCCTCAGTTGGTTCTGTTAATTAGTTGTAGCTGACTGAAGAAATCCAACTGGCTTGTTCTGATAACAGAACCGGACCCAGTCTTAGACGTTTATAATCGGTCATATTGCCAACCTGGTTACATTAAAGATTTGTGGTGAGCAGTGGAGGAGTGGGACGAGAAATGAAAACAGTGACACCCTCCAACTTCAGTCAGAACCGGAGTGAGGAGAAATTCACGAAGTGGGAATTCATTCAAGTGGGAATTCTCTCACCCAGAAGATTGGGAGGGCTGAATCTTCATATTATATCGAGGCTGGCTTTGTCTGATTTTCCAAAGACAGGTGAATCAGGGATCATAGTGAAATCAGAGAAAAGTGCAGCTGGGAACACAATGAGATGAACCATGACCTTATTGACTGGGGGAATAATGTCAAAGAGCCGAATGCCCCGGTTGTGTCTGTCAGCCCTATGTTCTGATTATCCATTCAGCCCTTCGGTCCTGCTAAGCAGGAGCAGATTGAGGCCACACCGATGGTTTGGTGTAGTTTGACAAATGTATTGAAAAATCCAGGCTGGGTCAGGCAGTGACCCCCTTCCCCCAATCCCTCTTTTCAGGCTTCTCCTCTCTGTAACCTCTGCTCCTGATGTAGGTCATGTTAAAGGACCAGATTCGCATTGAATAGAGCCCCCATGCTCCACCCAAGGTCAACTCAGACAAATCCTGTGCTGTCTGTGAATGCAACATTTTACATCATGAATTCCAGGAAAATAATCAATTATTTTCCAAAAACATAAATAAGAACGTAAGAAATAGGAAACTGCGCTGTCATTCAAGAAGAACATGGCGGATCTACTCCACTGCTCAACTCCACTTTCCTGCTAACCCCTTGCATCCCTCAACTCGCTGAAACATCACAAACCAATCCACCCATCTGTAAATACAATCAGTGACCCAACCTCCATAACTCTCGGGGTTAGGCAATTCCACCCATTCACTACCTTCAGAAAGAAAACATTTCTTTACATCTCAGTTTGAAATCGATATTCCTTATTCTGTATCTACATCTCTGACTTCGAGACTCTGCACTGGTGTGGAATCACATTCTCAATACCGACCTTATCAAACCCCCTCTGTATCTTGGCTGTTTAACTAATGACACACTTATTCGTTTAAACCACAATGAATAATTGCCTCAGCATTTTTGATGTATTCAATAATTCAATCCTTTCATCCCAGGAACCACTCTAACGAACCAACATTTCCGCACCAATATGCTGAATTTATGTTTCATACACAGAAACACACCACTCCGTTGTACTGCTCCTTTTTTTTGGGAGTTCTCTCCATTTAATAACAGCCCGCCTTATGGTTGTCAGTGTCATCCTCAAATTCAAATGTATTTTCCACACAGCTCCAGCCGTCAGGTAAGCAGCTCTTGCCTTGGACTGATATTTGTGGTACTCCAGTAGATACATTTTTTTTCATAAAGATCGATGAGGCGTGATTCTCCGATTTCTAAGTGTTTACCAAGTGTCATCCCATGCTCATGCATTATCCACCATACTATGAGCTTCTGTCTTGCGTAAGAACCTTTATTTAGTGATATCTTCTGAAAGATCTCTGGAAAGCCTCATATCTACTAGTCCCACTTTATGAAGTCCACTTGTTACATTCTTATGGATTTCCAGAAAAAACTTTGCATGATTTTACAGGCCTTTAACAAAACTATGCTGACTCTGTGTGAAGCTTTTCTAAATGCTCTGGAGTCCCTTACTTCATAACAGACTCTCACAGATTCCCAGCAATAATGGTTAGGCTAAGTAGTTCCTTCTTTCAGTCTCGCTCGTTTCTTGTAGACAGGCGCCATATTGGAGCATCTTCAGTTTCACTGGATCACTCCTTTCATCCAGAGAGTTATGGAATATTTCACACAGTGCCACCAGCCACTCTGTGACCACTTCTTTTGAAACCAGCTATGAATTGCTGATGACCTGTTTATCCTTGGTCTTATCTGTTTGAGAAATGCTTTGATCCTTCTGTTAGAGACAGTTCAAGATCTTCCCTCCTATTACCATTTTGTTTATACCATTGAAATATTTACAACACCTTACCCTGTGAGGAACGATGTAAAATACTGGTGTAAATTATCTGTCTGTTCCCTGTATCCAGTTCCCCAGTCACACCCTCCAAATGTCCTCAATATAATTTCTTGACGTTCTTTATACCAAAGATCACAGACACCTCTTGAACTCGTCTTGCATACATGGAAAAGCTCGTGCTGCTTGTTTTTATATTTCTTGTCAATTTGCTTACATCATATCTTTTCTTCCCTTTTCTTCGCTTTCTATATTCATACAATCATATCGCGCACAAACACACTCTTTTGTCCAACTTGTCCATGACGGCCAGGTTTTCCAAATTAAACTATTCCCATCAGCTTGCAATTGGCACATATGCCTCGAAACGGTTCGCATTTATATGCTTGTCCAGATGTCTTTTAAATGTTGGAGCTGTACCTGCATCTGCCAGTCTTCCTCTGGCAGCTCATTCCATAAACACATCACCCTCTGTGTGAAAAAAATAAGTTCCGTCTTCATCCCTTTTAAATCTTCCCTCTTCCAGCATAAACCAATGGCTCAATGATTTAATTTTCCTGTCCTGTAGAAAATATCTTGGCTTTTCATCCTGACCATGCCTCCCCTGACTTTGTAAATTTCTATTATGTCACCCCTCAACCTCCTACTCTCAGTCTGATGCTAACTTCAAGAACAAGCATTGCAAGTTAAGCACTGTAAATTTGAAGCAATGTTAAAAGTGACAGGTAAACAGCCCTCAGCCCAAACTTCGTACTGTTATTTGCTTTCTTCTTTATGTTACAATACTAAGGCAGCAAGAAAATCTTCCTAGTGCTAATAAGCCAGCAAGCAGCTGAATTCCTTTGTCTGATTCCTGTGATGATTTCTCCAGTGAAAATGTATTTCAGGCCAGATCTATGTAATTCTACATGTTCAACATTCTCCCTCCTGGCCTCCTTATGGCTTAATGTGGTTGTGCGTTTTTTATTTTGCACTCAATGGAGAGAAACCCTATCCTCATTCTCATCTTAATTTAAACTCATTTTATATCATGTTCTCGTTCACCACTGCTAAAAGCCTGTTCATCTATTGTCACACCCTCAGTTCCCTGTCACCTACTCCCCACCTCTGGCAAGGAACTGAAATGCCCTGACATGCCCAGTTTCCAATCCTTTTCAGTGCTGAAGAAGTGTCCACTGGACCTGCTTAGTTTCTTCTGCAATATGTGTTTTTCAACATAATCCAAAGACGTGTGTCGAATCTGCTCAAAATCCCTGTCCAGCACAGAGCGCTGTACATTGGGAAGTGAACAAAAACGCAAAGTGCACAGGTTCATTGGCTCTGAAACGACATAAGGCTGGCATCACTGACACGACAGAGGTCTTAATCATAGTCACGGACAAATAACAGAGGAAAAAACTTTCACTTCAAACGTGGAAGATGGTATTACTGGAAAGAAAATGATTCAGATTAATATGTTAAAGTATCTGAGTAATGTAACAAATTGGAGGTGTGACATTAGGGTGAGATCCTCAGCAGAATGAGATTATGAAACTAGATATGCTCTCACATCAGAAACCAGGTTAGATCGCTGAGTACAGGGATGATGGGTGAATGGGTCTCGGTGTGAACTGGGGGAAAGTCATTAGACTTGAGTTGCAGATATTGCAGCTCACACTGGGTTATCATGTGATGCTGAAGATCACAGCATCAGCTGCAGCAGAATTGCATTCAAACACAATTGGTAACTTTTACCCCAGGATAATCCATCACTGTCCCATTATTTTCAAGCCGATCTATGGTTCAGTGACGAGTTTCGGTGAACATGCGAGAGTCAGAACCATGTGTATCTAATCTTGATGATAACCCACTAAAGCTACCGCACTTGATTGGTTACATTACAAACAACAGAACTACCACCTGATGGAGAGGGAAAATGATCCCAAGACAAACTGATATGATCGAAACTCTGCAGTCAAGCCACATCCAGTCATCAATGTCGATGGACTATTAAACAACTTACAGGAGGAGAGGACTCCACAAATATGCTTAGCCCTGCACAACAGTGTACAAGACAAGGTTGTAGTATTTGCACCATCCTGAGCCAGAAGTGTTGAGTCGACGATCCACCTCACCCTCCTCATGATGCCCACAGAATCACAGATGACAATCTTCAACCAAATCGATTCGCTGCTCGTGACATGAAGAAATAGCTGAACACAGTAGATGTGACGACGGCAATGGACCCTGACCCCATTCCTCCAATAGGAATGAAGATTGTGCTGCACAACAAGCCGTGTCGCTGGGGAAGCTGTTTCAATCCAGCTCCAACTCCGACATCTGCCTGGCCAAGGGGAAAGTTCCTCAACAATATCCAGTCCCACAACAAGGGAATGACTACAGTCTGACCATTTATCACGCCTCAGTCCCGTCGCGATTATCACATTGGTGGGAGTGTTTTTTGACCGAGCTGTTAAGCAGCACAGAAATAATGTGCTCAGTGTGGTTTCCGATAGGTCCCCATGTGGAGATGGTGCTGTTGTGCAAATGTCACTGGATTACTGGTGCAGACCGGGATAATGCTCTGGCAGCTGGTGGAAGTTAAAAACAATTCACAAAATATCGAGACATAAAATCTGGTGCCAGTAATATTGGCCTTCAATCTAATGTCCATTGTAAACATCTGTTCCTTCCCTAATATACTTTCAGGAAGTGAATCTTCCGTGCTTCCAGACACACAGACATGTGATAAACTCTACAATGATCTCTGAAGCGGCCAAGCAAGACACTCAATTGTATCAAATTGTTCTGAGTTCTTAAAGCGTAAGACCAGACAGAACACGGCAACAAGCTTGGTTTTGGAAAAGGGAACGGGAAACACAGTCCTGCCGACCAGACAGATGCTGGCTTCTTAATGTTTGAGAGCTTGTGACAACAATGACAGAGCTTTCCCAAAGACTGCACAGAAAGATCAGGAAGGGAGTAGGGTATTAGAGACTTAAAGCATTCCTTGTTCTAGCTCAGGAAGACAAGTTCACTTTTATAACCCTAGTTAATACATTCTTCATAAGCTCATCAATTCATGTCTTATGCTGCTCAATTATTGACCGTCCAACCCATACAATCACAGAAACACTGGCTCTGTACTGTCATAAATACAGCACGATCTACATTAGTTCCACTTTCCAAAATGAGGCCCATAGCCATGTATGTTATGGCACTTCAAGGGCACGACCACGTATTTATTAACGGTTGTGAGGTTACCTGCCCTCTCAGGAAGTGCATTCCTGACCCCAACAGGCTCTGAATGAAAACCAATCGTCAAACCTCACTAAATATCCAACCCTTCACTTTAACATGGTACTCTCTTGTTCTTCGCCCTTTGACTGAAAGGAATAGCTGCTATCTATCCATGCTGTCCATGCCCCTGGTAATCTCATCCTTCTTAAGCACATCCTTCTCAGCCTTCTCTGCTTCAAAGTAAACAACCCGGGCTGATTTACTCAATTCAAGGGAACATCCTGGTGAATCTCTACTGCACCCTGTCCAGTGCAATCACATACTTCATGTTTTGTGGCTCCCAGAACTGTACATAGTATTCCATTTGGCCTCACCAAAGTTCCACATAGCTCTTATAATCTGTGCCGCCGTGAATAAAGGCTATGTTTATGGTCGCTATGCTTTGTCAACTCGTGCATTAACTTGTTTAATCACATTCAGGGATGTTTCCAGCACCCTCTGAGCTTATTAGTGTGCTGCTATTCATTGTGTCCTCCCCTGTCTTGTTCCTTCTTCCAAAGTACATCACCGCATATTTATCAGGGTTACATTCCATTGGCCATTGAACCACCCATTTGATCATTCCATCTGTATCTTCCTGAAATATAAGGCCTTCCTCCTCACTGCCAACCAACCAGCCAATCTTTGTGTCAACCGAAAACTGATTCATCACACTCACCCTAAACCCCTGCAAATTCACAGCTGCATCATTTATGAATGCTACAAACAATAAGGTTAAAAATCACACAACACCAGGTTATAATCCAACAGTTTTATTCGCACGCACTAGATTTCGCAGCGCTGCTTCTTCATCGCGTGATTATGCTGTTCGAAATGTCGTGCTTAAATAAACAGTTGGACTATCACCGAGTGTTCTGTAAATTTTTAACTTTGCCCAAGCCAGTCTAACACTGGCATCTCCGAATCACAAATAAAATGGGACACAGCACTGATCCCTGTGGTACACGACTGGATACTGCTCTCCAGTCAAACACACAGACTTCTACCAGCAGACCTTCTGTCACCTACCACTAAGTTGATTTAGCTACAACTTGGCAAATTACTAATGAGTCCTACCTGTTCCCTGGTAATTCTGCTCCACTTGACGTACCTGTAGAATATCTGGGGATTCTTCCTAATCTTTCCTGCCAGCAGGCTTCCATGTCGCTGTGTTCATCAGTCCCCTTCAAATGAAGAAATGCCTTCCAATTGCAGTATGAAATGGTCTACCCTTTGCCTTAAATGTAGAGTAGACAGCCAGAGGAAAAGTCCTGTTTATTTCCAACTTGTCATATGTTTAGTGACTTCTCTAAATTTCACTATAATCACCTCTCATTCTTTGAAACTGTAAAGAACACAGGCAGAGTTCCCACACAAGGCAATCTCGCCATCTGAGGGATTAATCTGGAGAATCTCCATTGCACACCCTCCGTGGTCGTTATATTCTTTCTCAGATTGGGTCACCAACACTAGACTCAATCCTCTATGTACAGTTTCATTAGCAAGCTGTGAAACTGCTTCAGCATGACCTTCCAACAATGTTCTGATTCTCTTAAATGAAGGCGAATCTGACTTTAACTTTACACTTTTATATATTCCTCTAATTATCATTCACATTACTTTACTTATGAATTCACTGCATGAGTTCTTATAAAAAAGCCTTCTGAAAATCGAAATACGCCATTTCTATTTTGCAATAAACAAGTTCAAATCATTCTGAAGTTTGTCACATATGAAGACTCTGTCAGACTCTGTCAGTGCATACTGATTCTCTCCAGTGTTGCTGATAATTTCTAAATATCCAATATCAGATCCTACATAATAGGTTCCATCAGTTTACCTACAGATGTCAAGTTAATTGGTCTGAAGTTCTCCACACTATCTCTTCTTCCCTTTGCAGATGCTTGAATCCCTTCCACTTATCTCCAACGCTTGAAACACATTTACTAACTTCCAGCCTCGGCAGAATGTACAGGAAAATAAAACAGTCATCTACAGCACAATAAATGAGTCTATTGCTGATTTATTTCTAATAATTTGATACGAAGTACAACTGGTTCATTAGACTTAGCAATGCTCAATCCAGCTGCAATACTACTATGCTAGCCTTGAACTATTACCTTGTTACTGATCTGAATTGACTTTATGTCTTTAGTTCCACAAGTTGCATGTGATCATTTTTAAGGATCTTCCTCTTTGATGACAGATGCAAAGGAACTGGTTATTTTCTTGGCCCCTTATAAAGCCTGTCTGGTCCCATTTAAATAATATGAGGCAACACCATTTCCAGTCTCAGCGCCAGGGTCTTGGACAGAAATTGCAATCTGGTTTTAATAGGGAGATGGGCCTGTATGAGGCACATTCCTCAGGAACCTTCCGCATCTCAAGACTTAAGGAAATATTAGCTTCTCTTAAAGATGATAATAGGCAATCATATAGGAGTGATTGGGCATCTCTAACATCGGCCCTGACAGAATCCCTATAAACTCCTTATAAAACTCGCCCGGAGGACCATCAGGGCCAGGCGCTTTCTCACTCTGAAGTTGCCTTGCTGTATCCTATATGTTGCGAAATGTCAAGGGGCCATTAAGGAGAGCGACCTGTTCCAAGCTTACCCCTGGGAGGACAAGATTCTTAAAAAAGGTTTCAATTTTATACCTCCTGTTTTCACAACAGTCAAACCGATACAATTCAGAGTAAAAGCTCCGTAAAACCTCATTAATCTTTTTTAGCACCGTATGTAAGGATCCCGGCGCTATGTCTGATTGCAGTAAAGGATGAGGGAGCACGCTTTTTCCGAGTCAGATATGCTAAATACTACCCTCGCCTATCCCCATATTCCAACACCCTTTGCCTAGCAAAGGAAAGTTCTTCCTTTGCGTTTTGTGTCAGTATTGAATTCAAGGCAGCCTGAAAGGCCGTGATCTGCTGTAGGTTAGATACCGAAGGCCGCGCAAAATGTCCCGCCTCCGCGGCTTTCAACCACGTCTCAAGTAGACGCTGCTGTTCCTCCTCTGTCATTTCTGGCTAGCCGAATAGGAAATATCTAATCCCTAGCTAAGATTTTTGCAGTCTCCCATTGCATGGACAGACTACTAGCTATGCCCGAGTGGATAGTCAAGAATTCCTGAAAGTCCTTCAAAAAGTATTGCACAAATTTGCAATCCTTAAGGGGAAAAGGGCCCAATGCCAGTGCCACAAAACTAGCCCTTCACTCTTGGCCTTAACATCCAAATAGACTGGTTCGTGATCAGCGATAGCTATATTCACAACTTTGCAACCCATAATAGAATCCAGAAGGGCGAGAGAGCCAGAAAGAGGCCAATCCTTGTGTGACATCTTTGTTGGTTTGAAAAAAAGGTGAAGTGCCTCCCGGTAGGATGAAGACATCTCCAAATATCCACCAGCCCCCACTCCTCGCATAAGCCAACCACCTGCTTGGCCTGTGAAGAAATAGCTGGGGGCCCACAAGGCATCCTGTCCACTGTCGGATTCAAAAGAGGCATTATCTTTAGCATCGCAGATTGAAGATATACTGATGGCTATTCAAGCTGGTTACTATACTAACTTTGCTATAGCCGGTGTTCCTGGTAAGTCATTCGAGCTGTCTAGTGAAACGGTCTGAACTGAATTGATGCTCATGATATGTAAATTTTGGAAAAGTGCAAGTCAACGTTTTCATTTCCAATCAACGATTCCATTCCTTAGGAATTATAACTCGCAAATTACTCAAACAAATTGCTCATCAATATGCGAGGATGAAAGAAACTGTTCTCAACTTCCTTGATTCACTCAGTAAGTCACTCAGTCTGTTGATTTAACTGAATTGATGCTGATAATATGTAAATTTTGGAAAGGTGCAAGTCAACTTTTTCAGTCCCAATCAAAGATTCCATTCCTTGGAAATAATAACTAGCAAATTATTATTTGCAAATTACTCCCCACGGTGCGAGGATGAAACGCACTGTCCTCAACCATCTTGATTCATTTTCTCCTGCACAGTGTACATCTCAATATCCTCAACACTCGCCAATCCTGTCCACTACCAACATTATGACATCCAGTCTTTTCCTCAGCCTCAGCGCAACTCCTGAATAAATCTTCGTTTGTGCCTTTGCTAATTCCGGATGCATCTGTTTCAAGTCCCTTCTTCCCACGTGTCCATTACGAAACAATTGCATTTGAGATGTTAAACTTGTTCTCTGCACAGAATCTGAAAGATGGGAAGATAGTGTATGGTGGTCACATCATTGGCTCATAATCTAGAGACACAGAATAATAATCTATGAATATCGGCTTGTCTCATGCTCTTTCGAGAAAGCAGAGGGTCACCCTTACCTGGTCGGTCTCTGTGCGACTGCAAACCCACAGCACTGTGTGTTACTCTTTTCTGCCCTGTGGAACAGATGAATTAACCACCCACTTCAACATCGTCATAAGATGCTGCCCTGACTTGGTCTGCACACATCCCGAGATGGCAAATCAAAACAAAGATCACTCCCTTCCTCTGCCTGTATCCCATATTCCAGCAGTTCATTTCCATTCAGGTAAGTGGCCATTCACTGTTTTAGGAGCGTCAGTTGTGATTGATTCCCTCCCCTAGAGTGATGACCTTCTGAATTGGCACCTCCGGTGCAAGCTTTAATAATGTTTACCTACAGATGTAAAGATGTTTGAAATTCCAAATGAGTGACAGTGCATCGTAAATGAATAGTTTCCTATTTCACACAAAAGAAACGGAGCCAGCTAAGTGAGGGAAAGGAATTCTTGCGATCAAACCTGAGAGTGTTGTTGAGGCAGTATTTGGGGCATTGTGGATAGATTTTCTCTCCTTCATAAGGAGTGATCTCCGTATCACAGGCAGAGTGAACAGGGATCCACCAGATTAATGCCTGGGATGATGGCACCAAGAGGAGTGAGTGAAGGTTGATCTGTAGCGCCGTGAGAGAATGTGAGGTAATTGCATTGAACACTGGGTGGGATGTGCAATCACTCATTATATTCTAAACAGACAATGAGAATGTGATCTCGTCCATGACTGTTCTTTCACTCAGGATGCATGCTTGAGGACAGTTTAAGTGCCTGGGAGGACGTTACGCCCTCCTACCCCAACCCCCACTCCTCACGGTGATTGACAGAGACAGAGAGTTCCAGGTTTTGAAAAAAACTCTCCCACATTAATACAGTGCACTTGGTGTGTGATCCTGCACTGAATGTCATATTGTCCACCATCCCGACAGCAGACACAATGCTTTCATTCTAAAACAGTTAACTATTCCGTCCAGCTACTGACCTTCATGAAGAACTTGAATCCATATTCTCATAGATACAAGGTGCCTCCTTAAGGGTTGGACCATAAGACAATCAGACATAGGAACAGAAATTAGGCCAGTTAGCCCATCGAGTCTGCACCAACATTCAATCATCGCTGACAGTTTCCTCTAACCCATTCCCTGACCTACTCCTTGTAACCCTTGATCCCCGGGATAATCAAAAGCTTATCTAACTTCGTCTCAGATATATTCAATGATCTGGCCCCCACAGCCTTCTGTGGCAATAAATTTAAAAATTCTCCAATCTCTGGTTAAAGACATTTCTCCTCATCAATGTTCTAAAAGGTGTTCCCTTTCATCTAAGGCTGTGCCCTCGGGTGCTCGTACAATGGAAGCATCTTACCAACATCCATTCTGTCCAGATCATTCAGTATTTTGCATGATTCCATTTCAATCCCTCTTATTCATCTAAACCTTATCGAGAATAGACCCAGAGCCCTCAAACATGTCTCATACGATAAGCTTTTCATCCCTATGAGCATTGTCGTGAAGATCTTGTGAACACGCTCCAGGGCCAGTACATCGTTCCTGATATATGGCGCTCAACATTATGCACAATGCTCCAAATGTGGCCTGAGCAGAGAAGTATACAATTGTTTATATTCAATTCCTCTCGTAATAAATGCCATCAATAATAAATGCAATTGCACCCCTAACCACTGCCACAACCTGCAAGCTTACCTTGAGAGAACCCTGCACCAGAACTCTCAAGTCCTTCTTGATTTCTGAATTTTTTCTCACCATTCTAAAAATAGACCATGCCTCTATTCTTCGTGCCAAAGTTCATGACTTCACACTTTCCCACATTGGAAGGCATCTGCCAATCTCTTTACATGTCGAAATCCTTCTTCAGACTCTCCACCTTCTCAATACGACCTTTCCATTTTTCTATCTTTTTATCGCCTGCAAATTTAGTCAGAGGGCCCTCAATTCACTCATCTAGATAGTTAATGTAACGAGTAAAAAGCTACGATGCCAACAAGAGCCTTGTGGAACACAACTTGTCACCGGCTGCCATCCTGATAAGGATCAATTCATCCCCACTCTCTGCTTTCTGCCAGACCGTTCAAGCAGCATGAAAGGAGCAAGAGAATCGATGTTTCGGGTAAAGCCCTTCTTCGGGAATGAGGGTGTGTCGATTCTCCTGCCCCTTTGATGCTGCCTGACCGGCTGCGCTTTCCCAGCAACACAGTTTTCAGCTCTGATCTCCAGCATCTGCAGTCCTCACTTTCTTCTTTCTGCCAGACAGCCAAGCTTCTACCAATGCCATTACCTTGCCTCTAACACCAGAGGTTCTTATCGTACTCAGTCATCTCCTGTGTGACAGATTGTCAAAGGCCTTCTTGAAGTCCAGGTGGACAATATCCATTGGCAGTGCTTGGTCAAGCCTGCTCAATTTCACTTCAAAGAATTCCAACAGATTTTTCAAGCATGACCTTCCCTTGATGAAACCATAGTGACTTTGTACTATTTTTCCAAACAGTTCCAAGTATTCAGAAATCTTGTCCTTCACAATGGATTCCAGGGTCTTACCCACGACCGAGTATAGCTATTCATTGTGGACCTTTTGTCTTTATCCTTATTCCCTCATTAAAGAGGGATGTCACGTTAGTGCGTTTCCAATGTTCTGAGATTGTTCATTACTCTAGTGATTCCTGAAAGATCACCACGATCGCCTCCATTCTTTCTTCCGCTATCTCCTTCATAACACTGGGATGTAGTCCATCTGGTCAAGGTTATTTAACCACCTTCAGACCATTCAATTTTTTTTGCATGTTCTCCATTGTGGTGGCCAACATACTCAGATCTTGCCCCTCAATCTCTTGAATGTTTAAGGTATTACTCGTGTCTTCCACCGCCAAGGCTAAGCCAAGTAATTATTCAGCTCGTTGGTCATTTTCTCGTTCCCCACTACTATCTCCCCAGTATCATTTTCCAGCAATCTAATGTTCACTTTTGCCTCTCTTTTGTACTTTATATATCGAAGGAAAATGTTACAGTCTTCCTTTATATTACCCCAGACTTAATAATCCCCCTCCGTATTTATTTATCGGGAATATCAAAGAGCGATAGATAGCCTAGGATATTGTTGAAATGCATGCTTCAGTAATAAGGAAGTTTAACATCATTTACTTCACCAGTTACCTCACATGTGGAAGTAACCACTGCTGACAACTATCACATATTCTCAGTTACCATTCAGAGAAACTGAGTGGTACGGCCGCGAAACTCCCAAATTAATGAGAATACACAACTTCTTTTTCAGCACAAGTTTACCTCGAACTATCGAGTAAAAGCATGAAACAAGAGTTAAATTTATCAGATCAGTGGTAATCTCATTGAATAGCTGCACAAACACAGGGTGAATGAAAGCTTCATGAGATCAAGTGTGTTTCCAATGCGAAATTGACCGCTTCACAATGTGGGATCAGTTGGAGTGAAGTGATGAATTTGATTAAATTTACTAGTTGTTCACCCAGTGAACGGTAACAATTGATTATCCTGGTCCTGATATCATCACAGAAATGCAGCAATCGCACTTGAATCAGTGGCTTAATGATTTGCTTATTTGCAAATCTGGAGGTTGTTCATTCGACTATTCACTGTCTCAAAAACACTGCCGCTCTTTATTACACTTACAAACTCATTGCCCCGAATCCGAAATGTGCTTTGAATTCCTGATCTGCTGGAGAAAGAATCTTTGAAATGCTGGGATGTCTGAACAATTGATATGATTGCATGCCCACCTTCAATCTATTGTCCACTTATAAGTATTGTCGATTATACCGCAATTGTTTGTTTAACAGATTCGTTTTTTAAACGAGGGGTCGGTGTGGTAATACAAAGTACTAAAATGATCAACACAATTCCACCGAATGGTTCGAAAGAATTGAGATCTTCATTAGAACCATCTTGCAAAGCAAGTTGTTTATCTTCTTAAACATGGTTTTCCTAAATACCTCTCAAAACTGAGCAGTTTCTCAGTACTTTGCAGGCAGAATACTTGAAAGAATTTCATTCTGTTTGGAATTATTTGTGGCACTTTTAATCTACCGGTTAATGTCTCCAATCGATGAATGCAACTGAGAACATCAGAGTCAACCTCACAGTACTGTCAGAGGAGGGGAAGATAGAATCGTCTCGCACGCTGCTCTTGAGCAAATCATAAATTTCCAACAACTCAATACGTGCAACCAGTGGGAGTGCAAAGGAAACAATTAAACAGAGCACCGTTTCAACTCTGGGAATCTTTAGAAACTATGTGAGAGGGGAATGAAGGGTGGACTGACCGACTGAGCAGAAACTGTCAAGGTACCTTCCCCTTCTTGCAGGAACAGAGACATGAACTCTGATGTTCTCGAGGCATTAACTGCTTTGAGACATTGAAAGCATTCCCATCAGAGCTGCTCCACTCTCGCTATTATCAGTCAGGAACAATAAAACCTGATTCCCTGATCAGGCACCCAACTCTGGCCGCGATGTGGAAAACACCCAGTCTTAACCAATACACCACAAGTGCTGCCTCCTGAGCTGTTAGACTGCTTCTTAATGGCAATGCATATGGCGTTTGATTTATCAGGTCATACGTTTGAGCAAGTCATCGACTGTTTACAGAACGGAAAGAGGCCCGTCATCCAAGTTTTCAGCTCTTGGTATGTCCCCTTGTGTTCCTAAATGTTTCAAGCACTAGTCGCAATGCTATTATCCAGTCACGTTTTACAATGTATGCGACTTCAGTTTAAGATGGATAATCTTTGTTTACACTCCCTCGGTGATCTGAACCCCATTTCACTTCCAGAGGTAAACGCACAGACACGTTCTGGAGAGGTGACTGTGGCCTCAGGAGATATCGGACAGAAAGTAGTATTGCTCTCTATTGGCTTATTTTGTCTCATTTCAGATTTCAACACCAGAGTCTGGTTACAGCAATGAAATGAAGCATTCAGCCTTTCATTTGTCCATGTTCCTCCCCGATCTAAGCATTGAGCTACGGAGGCAGTGTGCTCTGAGAGAAGGATTCTCTTTCTTTGAAACAGCAACATAATAGATGATTGGATAGTCCCTGTATTAGAAAACAGTCGTAACAAAATCAAGACAGAACGGAAGGCATCACGTGCAGAAGGATGGGAGAGTGTAATGCCGAATCAGACAGTTTCCAGGATGAAAGAAACAGAGACCGTCCCTGGAAGTCTCGTAATTTGGATTACGTGCTCTGACAGCCATGGCCTGCAAATCATTGGCATTTATTGTTACCAATATGTAATGCTGCCTTCTCCTTAAAAGTAGAATTATGACCTGGACATGCAAACATAAATCGTGAAATTGATCAAAATTGATGTATTGTTTTATTACATATTTTGGCAGCAAGAATAACATGTAAACACTTAGATTATCATTAAAATCCAATATTAAAGCCAGTTAGTGCTTTCACAAAACTACAAAAGCAGAGGAAGAGCTGGGAGTTGCATGACGGAAGGAGGCGACTGCTCCTGCTTTCGACCCACAACTTTTCATACCTTTCATCCCAAGAACATGTGCAGAAGCAAAAAACTGGCAAACTGACACATATTTTTTTAAAAAAACAGAAAACGCTGGAAGTATTCACCTTGTCTCGAAGCTTCTGAAAGAGTGGTAGAGCTCAACACCATTACAATCTGATTGTATTTACTTTGTATTCACGATAACTAATGTCCAAGTCACAATTCATTCAGATATGTTCCCTCATCTTGAAAAGGTATGCACGCTGTCAGTTTGCCATGAGAAACGGTTTGTCAATTAATTCAATACTGACAGGATTGCCGTTTAAAGCTGTGTGAAAGACGTTACAAACGGTCATACCAGACAAACTGAGGTGCCATGTGAAAAATGCGTGTTTCATTCAGTAAAGCGAAAATAGAATTGTTCATAGAAAATTGTGGTGAACTGTCTGCTGATTTTGTTTTGATGAGGTCTGAAGATAACTCTCCCTCCCACTCCACCGAGGACAAGCAGGTCCTTGGACTCCTCCACCGACAGAACATAACAACACGACGGCTGGAGGAGGAGCGCCTCATCTTCTGCCTAGGAACCCTCCAACCACAAGGAATGAAGTCAGATTTCTCCAGTTTCCTCATTTCTCCTCCCCCTACCTTGTCTCAGTCGGTTCCCTCAATTCAGCACCGCCCTCCTAACCTGCAATCTTCTTCCTTAACTCTCCGCCCCCACCCCACTCCGGCCTATCACCCTCACCTTGACCTCCTTCCACCTATCACATCTCCATCGCCCCTCCCCCAAGTCCCTCCTCCCTACCTTATATCTTAGCCTGCTTGGCACACTCTCCTCATTCCTGATGAAGGGCTTATGCCCGAAACGTCGAATTTCCTTTTCCTTGGATGCTGCCTAACCTGCTGTGCTTTAACCAGCAACACATTTTCAGCTCATTCATAAAGCTAATCCAAAACGATCAGATAAATATAGATTGGCAAATCAAAAGACAAAAGTTCTGTGAGACCACTGTGCCTGAAATCTGGGGATGAAGGAATATAAGGGATAATAGCAATATTGATCATAAATTGGCTGCGTGAAATGTTACTGATGAAGTGTGTCTGCCTGAAACTTTGATTTTCGCGCTCCTCGGATGCTGCGTGACCTTCTGTACTTTTTGAGCACCACTCTCATGCTGACTCTGATCTCCAGCATCTGCAGTCCTCACTTTCACCTGCGGGAAAGGGAACAGAGTCATCATTAACAATTGTGTTTTGAACTGGAAGAATTTTCCAAGCGAACTTTGACTGAGCGTTGGGGTGTGAAAGTTCTGGATAGATTAGTTGAGCCCAACAGAATTCTATGATTGATCAGAGTCCCCAGCGCGCCCATGAGATTCTCTGATTGGTTGCAGCACCAATGCCTACAGCTTGGTCATGTAGAACTGCCTCTTCTACGCTGTTGGGCATTATACATCATCAGTTCAGATGGGTCCTGCAGCATGCACAGGGTTAACATGATTGGAGAGCATGCATGTGGCGAATGATCATTGGAACGAAATGTTGTCGTCTTCAATCGATAGTTGGTGAGTGAGGGCGAAAGGGGAGGGAAGCACCAGGTGCTAGAGCCCAGTTAGAGGTTTCATGTTTGGTCATTATATGACTCTGGACCCAAACACAGTGGCTCTGGGCTCGCCAATTAAGCCAAAGACAGCCTGAGTCTCCTTCCCAGAAACAGACCCCAGTCAGCGGCTGCTATTCCTGGTTCAGTTTTATCTTGTTTTAATTTATCAGGTCACTGTTGGTTTATCTATCTTTAGTGTGAACAGAGATGAAAATAAGTGATATTGTTTGAAATCATTCTTGTTGTCCAGGAGGATGGGGTGTTGTTGGGAGACGTTTGGCTGTGTATTAGTGACTGGGACTGATGGTAAAGTGTACCCCATGAACACCTCCGTCGCTTACCTTGCTGTAAATATTTCAGATACGAAAATAATGAACATCTGTGTCCTTTTTTTGGAACAAAAACCTGCTTTGAAAGGTGGTGAAGATTGGTCTGAAGCAGTGACAGTGATTATCTTTTTTTACTTGGTCAATTCGTGCACATCACTGCTATTAATCATGTCCGTGCTAACATCACGGCTCTTATCCAGCTGTCTACGCGTCGGGCCAGTGGCGCAATGGATAACGCGCCTGACTACGGATCAGGAGACTGTAGGTTTGAGTCCTACCTGGCTCGAGGGAAATGCAGGCGTTTATTACGCATTTGAAAACTGATTTCCCTTCAGCTGAAATAAGGTGTGAGTTTTTAATCTGCAGGAATAAGAATGCATTCATTAATTGTCCATGACAACCTCAGGGTCAATATTCCAGAGTCATCACAGGAGGAAGACGAATAGTCGGACACCTTGGTCATGGGCACCTTTCCATTTCGCAAAGCCACTGATCGCATCATTGTTGCTCGCGGGAACGCTCGGCTTTGAGCATTTTTTTGAAACTCCTTGGCCCATGGATTCAGAGAAGAATGAAGAGTTCAATGTCCAACTAATCTTTATAGAGAGTGAGTTCCAGAGTCTACCACCTGCAGACTGATAAAGTTTTCCGACAAATCTATTCAAAGCTTTCTGCATCTTGTCTGAACTCTACAAACGCTGGTGATCGATCAAGAGCAACTGTTTCCTTCAATCTGTAATTCCATGCTCCTCATTATTTTGTACACGTCAATCATGTCTCCTCACAATCAGCTCTCCTCTAAGAAAAATAACTCCCGTTTTGCCGAGGCCAGACTACTCAAAACATTCTTATGCAGGAAATTCAGAGTGTAACGTCGCTGTTTGTTTTGGTGAGTGTGTAGTATGATTTACTTAGAATACTTTAGCTAGGTTGACTTCCAGTTTTTAAAACAGAGAGAAAATTATTCACAAAACTAAGGAATGAAACACAATAAACAGAATATAAAATACCCACAGATCTTAGCTATCTAAAGTAGACTTACATATGCTTTTCAAAACAATAAACAACAGTCCTGATAATTAAACCCCATAAACACAGAATACAAATGAAACTGATTTACAGGTCGATATTAGAGGTGCAGAAGATGAGAGACATTCACATCACTGGCACACTGAAAACCTTCGTTAATTAGGTGTGGCTGATAGTTTGGCAATGGTTAACAAAATGTTTAGGCTGTCAAATAAATTTTGAAATTCTTGTGTTCGCTGAAATTTCTTGCCTGTTTTGAGCAATTCGGTGAGTTGAGCAGTCCCACTTCTAACAGTCAGCACAAACTTTCAGAAAACGTCACTCAATCCGGTAAACCATCGTACTGCTCTTTTCGTCAACAATGTATAAAAATTCCTCGTAAATTTCGTTTTCACATCCCGTGGGGCTATTTGTCCGTGTTCAACGACATAGCCCAGGAAGGTGACTTTAGCTTTGGCAGATATACTTTCAGTTAGGTTTACAAATCAGTTTGACTCCCGTATTCGATCAAACAAGCCCGAGAAATTCTGTAAATATTCAATCCATGAGACTGAATGTCCCAGACACACCACACACCAAACTGTTGTGTATCCAGCAATTACCTTGTCCGTTAACCTCTGAAATACGAGTGAATTTTTTTTGCACAAACGGCATTACTTTAAATTTCTGCAGTCCAGTTGGCGTTACAAAATTGCGTTTGATCTTTCCGACAAAGTTTACTGTCAGTAACCTTTGAGGAAGTCCAACTTGGAAATGTAAGTTGCTCTTCCAATCTCTTCCACATAGTCCTCCAACTGCAGATGCGTAGATGCACCAGTCTTTCTAACACCATTGACTTTGTGATAGTCCACACATAACTTTTGGGTCTTACCTGACTTTGGCACCATGATGATGGGTGAACTCCATTCATTGAAACTCACTTTGGTTATGCCATCTTGGAACATACGTGACATCTCCGTATAAACTTGCACCAACTTTATAGGGTTATGCCTGCAAGGATGTTACAAAATCAGAACAGCAAGTCATCTACAAATAGGTTATTAATTCCCAGTTTATTTCAGCATGCAAGAGTAATAACTCTTACGATTTTCTTCTGGAAGAGAACTGAATAACTTTACCAATACTGGACAACTTTTGCATTGTCCAAGTTTATAGCAGGAACGTCCAATGCAGAATTCGTTGAAATTGGTTCTTCTCAATGTGTTGTATTCAATAACACATTCTGCCATTGCGTTCATTCTCTGCCAAAATACCATTAGCGCATATTCCCATCACACGTTCTGTGAGATTCCTTCATGTCAGGAGTTCCTATCAAGTAGCTAACCTTACTCGATTTCTTCTTAATTTGATAAGGTCTTCGAAACCTTGCTTTATAGTTTCACCAGTTAATGAAATTTAAATAAATACATTGTTCCCAGTGGCAAAATTCTGATTTTTTTGTTTCTCATACACTTCCTGCTTCAACATTTGCTGCGGTAATTTTAAGTGCTGTCTCGACAACTTATTTAGTCCAATTCTAAAATTTGACAAATCGTCCAAATGCGTGGTCTCTGTAACCTGACTTATTAATATTTCCTTAATAAATTTTAATGGTCCTCTTTCTTTGTGCCCCAAATTGGTCTCAGATGATCTTAGTTTTGTGGATTCTTTCGATATATCTCAGATCGCAAACAGTACTGACGCAACTCCCTTATGGAAATAATCTGGCTACTCCGAACCATAAAACCTCAACATAGTCTTTAATAATTGACGTCGCCTTTCCAGTGCACCATGTGATTCTGAATGGTACACAGTGCGTTTGATTCGTTTTATTCCGAAGCTATCTATATACTCCCTGGAAAGTTGGATGTGAAGTTTGACCCTTGATCTAATTGTATCTCTGATAGTAGTCTTTATTTAGTTTTTTTTTTAAATCGTAATTTTTCCACAATCCTTTTAGCTGTCATCTTGCAGAATTGAACAGCATTTGGAAATCTCGTCAATACAGTCATTTATGTTAATTAATACTTATTCCCATCTTTTATTGGATGTAGGGAACCTACAGAATGCATCAAGACAATTAAGACATATTCCTTGAACGCTGCAGCAGGTATTAAAGGTGCAGGCTTTATTTTTTCCCATGGTTTGAAATGTATGACACGTCAGGCAAAATTCAATTACATTCATCTGCAATCCAGGCCAGTAAAAATGTCTTTGTATTTTAGCCTCCATTTTCCTCACGCCTCAGTGACATCCAATTTTTTGGCACATGTGGCACTCGCAGCACCACTTTTCTGTACCCTACTGGAAAAAAAAACATTCTGCCATTTCTCACATGTTTGAATATATGTTGGTCTCCATTTCCTCCTTAACATATCATTTGCTAAGTAATGTCACACAGGGATGCATTCACTCTCCTTCCGAATATATGTCTTCTGATCCAAGTGATTTAATTTTTCATCTTTCTGCTGTAACTCGGTAGCATAGCTGTGCTGAATATACTAGCATTTTTAACGTTTGTCCCCTGCTGTGTCCCACTTACTTGATATTAAAAACATTGTAATCTTGATGCATTGTGTAGATTCCCTACATTCAATAAAAGACGGGAATGAGTACTAATTAACATAAATGGATGGAATCATTTTTCAGCTTCCTCATCCGTGCCTTTTGATTTCTCCTGCTTTCGATTGTGACTCTGTGATCGCGTAAAGACACAATCTGGGAAAATTCCTTTATCAACGTCCTGCATTGCTAGTCTTGCCTGCAGCTCGACTGGCTTTTCAACTGGAGTATGGAGCAGGCTTACCGGTGATTGAGCTATGTCATTTGCAAGCACAAATTGTATTCTTGGAGCTGAGCGTTTGTCCAGAACTCCCACCACAAACTCCCCACTCTTTTCTGCCCACTCTAGCTTCACTGTACATCACTGAGCAATGTTTCGTCCCACCATGAATTCCTGTACACATAGTTCTTCAGGAGTACATATTTCCCCATCCTTCTGCATCACAGACTGAGACGATCCTGTGTCCCTAAATGCTGTTACCTGTCTATTTGCTACTCCTCGCCAAGGTAAATAACCTTTAACTTTGCAGGTATATTTTTCAAGCAGACATGGCACTTCCCCCTTACCAACCTCTGATCGGTTTGTGCACTCTGATGAAGCTTTCCAGTCTCCACTGTGCTTTCTATTACCATGCCAGCAAAACATGCAGGCTTGTTTTGTTTTCCTGCATTTGATTTTACAGTGCTTTCCATAGTTCTCCAATACTGATTTCATGTGGCCTACTTTATTGCAATGAAAACCTCAGATCTTGTTCCCTTCAAGGTTTTCCTATATATCCTGTGAAACGTTATCCTCGTGACCTTCACAGAGATTTAACTTTCCCTTTCCACGTGAGGATTTCTCTTTGCCCAATTTCTATCCCTCAGGCTTAAAATGATTCTGGAAGCCCATCCTTGTTTTATGGATCAGTTCATTACAATCAGCCATTTCAGCTGCTCTCTTTGTCGTTTTAACAATATGCTCTTCCAGTGTAATCTTATCTTCAGCATTTATCTCCAGCGTTTTAATGTGAATTCCTTTAGTAATTGCCAATTTCTGAAGTTCAATCTCTGTCTCCCTTTCTCTCTGCTCTTCTGCTCTCTCTTCTTCGAATCGTACCTGAAACCGTTTGAAATCTGGTCTCTTTTCCTTATCTCTCGCGTCTAACTCAAGCTGCTTCATATTCAATTAACATTTAAACATCTCTGCAAATTCTCTTGAATTTTCCAGCTGGGTGCAATGCTGAGCTACTGCTCTCCTTTTCTCACAGAAAGAGGCAAATACAAACCCAGCATTTTTGCTTATTCCAGAAGCGTGGCCTGAATCAGTTTTTTGTAAAAATGCCAACTTTTCATCGTCCGTAGTCAAACAACCCTTTGTACCTAAATGAAACATGCTTTCCCAAGAACTGTCCACGACAATCCAAATCAACACCCGAAATGAAGACGCAGGCACATATCGGTTGCTCTTTTAATCCATCAACTATCTTCCAATTTGTTATGAGCTTGGCTAAATCATTCAAAAAGTTATTAAGCACACAACCCAGATCGTAACATTATATTCTTTTTCGTTAAGTGTACAGTGATAATTACCCGATTAGCTAATTATAAAAATTCACAAAATCACGGATAGAAAAATAAAAAAAACATATAGAATACCCACAGAAATTAGTCCTTCCAAAATAGACTGAATTATGTCGTTCTGAAAGTACACAACATTCCGAAAAAAAGCACCTTAAACACAGTGAAAATGAAACAGAAGCTAAGGGTTAATAATTAGAACGGCAGAAGGAGAGAAGTTATGAATTAGTGCACCACTACTGAAGGATCTAAAAACCGGAATTCAGCATTCCAGAATGGCCACTCTTTTACCATAAAACAGTTCATTTCTAAAACATAGAGTCTTTGGCCTCAAGCCTCAGCTGTTGATGGAGAAAAAAAAGGCCTCACAGCGAAGAATTACGTCACTATAACACTTCATCTGATTCGGAGCCTGAACTGATTTACAATGCCTTTAATAAAAAAAAAGTCAAGACGCATAATCCTTGAGGAAAGGTACAGCTTGTTGTTTTTTTTAAAGAGAGCATCTTTGTGACAGCGCAGTCTGTCCAAATAATCTTCATAACTGAAATTCTACGAACAGGCAATGTCCTGGTAAATTTGGTCTGCACAGTTTCCAGTGCTGTCACATCCCTTCCATAATGATAATTGCAGAAAGACACTCAATACTCCATCTAGAACCGATTGAGCAAATGAAATTAACAACTTAGAAATGCACAGAAACTGCACTTTTTCAATAATGTGACTTTTACACAATACTGCGCCGTGGAGAAAGTGAGAACTGCAGATGCCAGAACTCAGAGTCGATAGTGTGGCGATGGAAAACACAGTTGCTCAGACAGCATGCGAGGAGCGGGAGAATTTCAGTTTCAGACATAAACGCCTCATCACGAATGAGGTTTGTGGCCGTGGGGACTGAGAGATAAATGGGTGGTTTGGGAATTTCGGGGCGTGATAGCTGAGAAAGTGATGAGCAGATAAAGGTGGAAAATAAGATACGAATTCTGACAGGAGGTGGAGCGGGTAGGTTGGAAAGATGACGTGCAGGACATAAGGGCAATGCTGAGTTGGAGTCATGAAACTAGAATAATGTGAGCGAAGGGTGATTGAGGAAACTGCTAATCCCATGTGGCATCAAGCTCCCAAGCGGAAGATGAGGCCTTCTTCTTTCAGGCGTCAGGTGTTTAGAGAATGCCAATGAAGGAGGTGCAGGACCTGCATGTGCTTGGCAGATTGGGAGGTAGAGAATGATTTACATCAGTGATGAGCTTCCAACTGCATATCCAAACTATCATTACGAACATGTTGTTACATCTCAGGAACAGTATCTGACACTACCCCCATTTAAGTAGAAGGTGAGGATTGCAGATGCGAGAGATTGTAGTCATAGAACATAGAACATAGAACATAGAACATAGAAAAATACAGCGCAGTACAGGCTCTTCGGCCCTCAATGTTGCGCCGACCGAATCCTACCTAACCTACACTAGCCAAATAACTTCCAAATGCCTATCCAATGCCCGCTTAAATGACCATAAAGAGGGAGAGTTCACCACTGCTGCTGGCAGGGAATTCCATGAACTCACAACCCGCTGTGTAAAGAATCTACCCCTAACATCTGTCCTACACCTTCCACCCCTTAATTTAAAGCTGTGTCCCCTTGTAACAGCTGACTTCATTAGCGGTAAAAGGTTCTCAGTGTCTACCCTATCTAAACCCCTAATCATCTTGTACACCTCTATCATATCTCCCCTAAACCTTCTTTTCTCCAATGAGAACAGCCCCAAGTGCCTCAGTCTTTCCTCATACGATTTTCCTACCATGCCAGGCAACATCCTGGTAAACCTCCTCTGCACTCGTTCCAATGCCTCCACATCCTTCCTATAGTATGGCGACCAAAATTGCACACAATACTCCAGATGAGGCCGCACCAGAGTCTTATACAACTGCAACATGACCTCAGGACTCGGAACTCAATTCCTCTGCCAATAAAGCCCAGTACACCATATGCCTTCCTCACAGCACTCTTTACCTGGGTGGCAACTTTCAGAGATCTGTGTACATGGACACCAAGATCCCTCTGCTCATCCACACTACCAAGTAGCCTACCATTAGCCCAGTAATCCATCTTCTTGTTACTCCTACCAAAGTGAATGACTTCACACTTAGCTACATTGAATTCCATTTGCCACCTTTCTGCCCAGCTCTGCAACTTGTCTATATCCCGCTGTAACCTGCCACATCCTTCCTCACTATCCACAACTCCACCGACTTTTGTGTCATCTGCAAACTTACTCATCAAGCTTTCAAGCCCCTCCTCTAGATCATTTATAAAGATAACAAAAAGCAATGGTCCCAAAACAGATCCTTGTGGTACACCGCTAGTAACTGCACTCCAAGATGAACCTATACCATCACCTACTACCCTCTGTCTCCTTCCAGCCAACCAATTCCTAATCCAAATCTCTAATGCACCCTCAATGCCATACCTCCGTAGTTTTTGCATTAGCCTACCATGGGGTACCTTATCGAACGCCTTACTAAAATCCATATACACAACATCTACTGCTTTACCCTCGTCCACCTCCTTAGTCACCTGCTCAAAGAACTCAATAAGGTTTGTGAGGCACGACCTGCCCTTCACAAAACCATGGTGACTATCCTTGATCACGTTATTCCTATCCAGATGTTCATAAATCTTATCCCTTACAATTCTCTCTAAGACTTTGCCCACCACAGAAGTCAGACTCACTGGTCTATAGTTACTCGGGCTATCCCTACTCCCCTTCTTGAACAAGGGGACCACATTCGCCATCCTCCAGCCTTCTGGTACTATTCCCGTTGACAAGGACAACATAAAAATCTAGGCCTATGGCTCTGCTATCTCCTCCCTAGCTTGCCAGAGGATCCTAGGATAAATGCCATCAGGCCCAGGAGACTTATCTATTTTCATCCTTTCCAGTAATCCCAAAACTTCTTCCCTACATACTTCAATGCCATCCATTCTAATCACTTGTGACTCAATATTCACACCAGCAACAGTGTCCTGTTCCTGAGTGAATACTGACGAAAAGTATTGATTTAGTGTCTCTCCAATCTCCTCCGCCTCCACGCACAACTTCCCACTACTATCCTTGACTGGACCAATACCTATCCTAGTCATCCTTTTATTCCTGACATACCTATAGAAAGCCTTTGGGTTTTCCCTAATCCTACCAGCTAAGGACTTTTCATGTCCCCTTCTCGCTGCTCTTAGCTCTCTCTTTAGATCCTTCCTGGCTACCTTATAACTCTCAATCGCCCCAACTGAACCTTCACGCCTCATCTTTACATATGCCGCCTTCTTCCCTTTCACAAGGGATTCCAATTCCTTATTAAACCACGGCTCCCTCACAAGACCCTTAACTCCATGCCTGACTGGTACATACTTATCAAGGACACTCAGTAGCTGTTCCTTGAACAATCTCCACAGATCATTAGTATTCTTCTCTTGAAGCCTGTTTTTCCAATCCACACATCCTAAGTCATGCCTCACCGCATCATAATTTCCCTGCCCCCAGCTATAACTCTTGCCCTGCAGTGCACACTTATTCCTCTCCATCACTAAAGTAAAAGTCACCGAGTTGTGGTCACTGTCCATGAAGTGCTCACCTACCTCCAAGTCTAACACCTGGCCTGTTTCATTACCTAGAACCAAATCCAGTATAGCCTCACCTCTTGTAGTCAGGAAGGATAGCGCGAGAAAGCACAGTGGTTAGGCAACATCTGAGGACCAGGAATGTGAACGTTTCGAACATACCTAGCGAAGAACTTATGCTCGAAAATCGATTTTCCTACTCCATGGATGCTACCTTACCAGGGGTACATTTCAAGATCCACGCTTTTAACTCGACATCACCACCACTCAACTGCTTTAGAAAATTAAGATGCACCTGTCACCACTCAGTTGGTTCTTCTGCCGCATGCGAGAAAAAACTGCAACATTCTTTTCCCCTAAATATCAGGTCATTCAGATTCCTAAAGAAAAGAAAACTGCAGAGACTGATTACCTGGGGGAAAAAATTGTTGTAGAATTCTGCATTCCCTCAGTGAAACTGAATGTTTGAATATAAATTTGGTGAAGGAAAAGAGAAATCTTCTGCTTAATAACTGCTACATCTGTTTCTCAAAGGAAAAACGAGTTTCATCAACTGGAATGTTTCAATCAGGCAATGCATGCTCACCCTGTCAGGTTCTGAGAGGAATGGTGGAATAGGTATTGGCTTCACTATTGCTGAACAGATGAAAAATATTAATTTGACTTCCGAAACAGTTGATGCTCCTGCAGAAACGTCAATGTGACTCATATCCCAGCACAGCCATTTCGGTGTGTATTTCAGAGTCCTGCAATATCACAGTTCATTGAAAAGATTTTTATTGATTGTTCCTTATAAATATGGCATTCTCCATTTCAGAGTTCATTGGACAATATTTTACCCAGTCACTAATTCATCGGTACATCACCCCTAATGTTCCATTCACGACGTATCTTCCAAACTGCTTTCACGCAGAAAATGCTTATTTTTTAAACCAAAGACTGAGCTTAACCAATGTCTGTTGGACATCAACCATCATTCTGTCACTCTCTATACATTGTTTAGTGTGTCTCGGTGCCTGTCACCTGAAACCTGTGCTCTCTAGTTTTGAACTTCAACATATTGCGCAAATGATTTAGGCCAGTTGTCGATCCATGCCCCTCATGATTTCATAAACGATGAGAACGTGACACACTGGCTGGAACATTCCAGCGAAAAAGCCCCTGCTGACCCCATCTCCATGCTTATCTGAAGCCCTCGGCTCCCCGCAACACCCTTGTAAATCATGTGTGCACAGTTTCAATTTTCACAAAATCCTTCCTGTAGAAGTTGACCATAATTGTAAACAGTATTCTAAATGTGATCTCACCAATGCTCCATATCGCCACAACATGATCTTCCAACTTGGATAATCGACTTTCTGACTAATAACGAAAAGCGTGCCAAGTGCTTTCTTCACCACAATGTCTCCTTGTGGCACCACTTTAGCTGCTTTTATAAATTTTGCCTTGACTGATAAAGTTGTGATTGTCACTATGTTCTGCTGCCTTCACGGATATGTTGACCAACATGCAAAGACTCTCTGTTCCTGTGGGTTTCCTCGTGTCCTGTCAATCATTGAGTAATCAGTTGATGTGTTCCTTCCAATGTGCATCACCTCATGTTTTTCATGGTTAGTTTCAACGTCGCCTCTCTGAATGTGACATTTGATAAATCCATTTCTGTGTTCCTACTTCCTAAAAGGATCTTCCTCACTATTAACCACTTTGCTAATATTCGTATCATCGACAACTCTGCTTATCATTTCCTCCGAACTTGTTCTACATTCTTTACACACATTCACAAACGACATGGGACCCAGCATTCATCCCTGTGTTACATCATTGAATACCAGTTCCAGTCAAAAGAAACAGCCTTCTATCACCATCCTGTGTCTCTTACCACCACCAATTATGTTTGTATCCAACTGCCAGGGAACCTAAAATCCCTTTTCACTTGTATCCTCTTACCAATCTTCAGAGTGGTGTCGTGTTGAAGGCTATGTTGGAATCCACACAAATAACATCAACTTCACCACCCTCGTTCAAAATAAAACCTGATCACTTGCCAATAAATTGTATTTAATCCAATCTGTTAGGTATGACATTCTGTACCAAAACCGTGATGACTCTCCCTGATGAAACCTTGCCTGGTGAAGTGGCAGTTAACTCTTTCCTTCAAGCTTCGCTCCAAAAGGTTCCCTTCAATTGATGTGAGACTCACTGCTGTGTGATTCTCTGGTTTATCTCTCCCAATCTTGCGTTAGTCCAGTCCACTACAAACCCAAAGATGAAAGTAAACCATTGCTCAGAACACCTGCAATTTCCTCCCTTGTCACAGAGAGGAACATAAGATACAAGTTTATCCTGAATTGGGAATATGCCCACTTCAATCTGGAAAACCGCGAACACTTCCTCAGTCCCTATGTCAAACTGCTTAAGAACCTTTCCATCCCTCCTCCTGCATTCTGCCCATATATCTTGCCACAAGAGGACTGTTTGCTCGCTGAACAAGTAAAGTGATTCAGTCAGTTATTCCATTTGCAGACACGACTGTACTGTAACTCTGGAGGATGATCATTCAGATATTTTAGCTTGAAAACGCTGTATTCAGCATTCGTGGTTATAAAATATTTTGCTTTGATAGCCACAGGCTATTACAGTGAGAAATGGTTTGAAATTTCTCCAACTGAAAAACATTTACTTAATTCCAACTCCTGTGCAGATTGCTATCTGTTCACATCTGATATGACGGAGATGTTGCTCTCTTGTTGTTTATCATATCCAGAACAGAGCGGCGGCACAAATCCCAAACACATGATTTCTATTTTCATTGACCTACGAAGTCGATGCCAGTGGCAAACATTGTAATGGGATTCATCAACAAGAGAAACTTTCAGGATGAAAACAGTTCTGTCTTCTGCGCAGGGGGTCATTGCAGAAGCACAGTATCCAGCCTCCTCAGGGGAAAGACGAGAAGATGCTGAAAAGAGAAATCGAAGTTAACATTTTTGGTCCAGTGACCCCATCCTTGGCACTGATGATTTCCAGGAAACCTTCGGTCGATATGCAGAAGATATGTGGGGGTGCAGTAATTAGGAGGAAACGAGATGTCGGGATAGAGCCGAAAGAGAGAGACGGGCAGTTGGGCATAGGAATTGATAATGATCTGTTTGGAGCATTAACAACTGCTCACAGACTGTTTATGACTAACCAAAGGTAGTGTGTGACTAGGCCTGGTGAGTGCGTCGGGGGCCAACACATGGGAAACTTCAGGCCTCTAAAATGACTGAAATTTATCTGGAGGGTCGTGGGGCCCTCAAGCAGAAAATGGTCTGCTGCTTATTCAGCATGCGCTAAGCTATGGTGCAACACTGCAGTAAGACTGAGATAAAGACGTTCGCTACGGAACATGGTTCTGTGCTAAAGGAGCAGTGAACTGGAAGCTCAGGGACACTTTTGGCGATAGAACTTGGCATTCTGCAAAACACTTCGTTTCCTAAGGTAGTGGCGACCACAATATGAGCCGTAGACTAGATTGTGCGAAGTGTAGGGAAAGTATTGCTTCACCTGGAAGGTGTATTTGAGCACTTGTATGCTAAGCATGGAGGTCAGAAATGGACAAGGGAGGAGAAGCATGAAGCAAGGATACCGTGGAAGATATTATTGTAGATGTTTTTTAATCAATGAGTAAGAATGCGACCATAAAGGTACTATACCTGAATGCTCGTACTTTTTGGAAGAAAGTTGGAGATATAACGGCATAAATCATCACAAATGAATACGATTTAATACACGTTGCAGAGACATGGAGACAGCATAGTCAAGACTGGGAGGTATATAATCACTGGTATGAGACAATTTGGAAGGACAGAAAGGATGGTAAGGAAGGTGGTGTAACTCAAATATTGAAGGACAACCTCAGACCGATGCAAACAGATGATTTAGTTTCTATGGAGAATGAGTTTGAATCAATTTGGGAGGAAATTAGAATTTCTAAGAAGAAAATGTCACTGTTTGTCTGAGTCTATCCGCCTCCAAATTTTAAGATGACATTGGGGAGGGCAGTGAACAAAGGCGTAAATAACAAATGAAAAATTGAATGGCAATTATCATGTGAGAATTTAATCAACATGTCGATCGGTCGAAGCAGCTCAGTCAGGGTAGCCTTGATGGGGATAGTGTTGAGTGTATCTGCGATAGATTCCTTAAATAATGTGTAATCGAACAGGCCAACAAGGGGAGAGGTTAAATTAGATTTAGTGCTGGGTAATGAACTCGACAAGATGTTAGATTTGGCAATAGGTGAGCACTTGGGTGATAGTTACCAAAATTCAGTTATGTTTATTTTAGATTTTCATAGGGATAGGTATACATCGGAGTGCAAGCGCTATTGCTGAGGGAAAGAAAATTGCAATGCGATTAGATAAGATTACACATTCAGAGGTTGGCAAAGAAACGGCACGGAATGGGCAGAATGGAAATGTGGAGTTTATTCCAGGAGGAGGTTCTGTGTGTCTTTGATAAGTATGTACCTGTCAGAGGGGGAGGAAATTGTCAAGCGCAGGAGTCAAGATTACTGAGGAAGTTGAATCTCTTGTTGAGAAGGCTTGTGTTCCCATGAGACGTGAATGCTCAGTTAAGGAGATTGAGAGTTACAAGTTAAATAGGAAAAACCTGAGGAGAGACTGAAGACGAGCCAGGAGGGGACAGAGAATTTGTTGACAGATAGATTAAGGGAAAATCCGAAAGCTTTCCATCGATATGTGAGGGCTAAAAGAATGAATAGAATAAACTATGGCCAATGAAGGACAGTCGTGATAAGTAGTGCGTGGAGTCAGAAGCGATGGGGGAAGCGCGAAAGCAATGTCTTTAGTCAGGATTCGCACCGGGAAAACAAAATGTTGTCTAGGATAATGCTGAGAAACTGGCTACCAGACGAAATAGGATTGAAGTTCCCAAAGACAAGGCGTCATAAGCTCTGAAAATGTGAACATATCTAAATTCCCCTGGGCCAGATCGTATTTATCCTAGGACTTTCTGGGAAGCTAAGAATCAGATTTATGATTCTTCCACTTCGATATCAATGTTGTTATTGTCCAAAGTTAGAGTACCAGAACACTACAGGATAGTAAAAATTGCTCTCTCATTCAAAAAAGGGAGTAAAGAAAACCCTGGAAATTATAGACCATTGACCCTTCCCTCGGTTGTGGGTAAAGTGTTGGAAAAGTTCCATGAGATAAGATTTGTAATCATCTCGATTGGCATAAATTTATGAGGGCAAGTCAAGCCGGTTTTGTGAATGGGTGGACGACACCTACAAACATTATCGAGCTCTGTGAATTGGTAATTGAACTGTAGGTCAGTTTGCTCACTGAATTGGCAAGTTCATTTCCAGACGTTTCGTCACCCTACTCGGTAACAATTTCAGTGGGTCTCCAGGCGAAGCACTGTTCATGATTCCTGCTTTCTCTTGATATGTTTGGTTTTCTTTGGGTTGGTGATGTCATTTCCGATGGTGATGTCATATCCAGTTCTTTTTTTCTCAAGGGGTAGTTGATGGCGTCGAACTCGAAGTGTTTGTTGATGGAGTTCTGGTTGGAATGCCATGCTTCGATTAAATCTCCTGCATGTAGGTGTTTGGCTTGTCCTCGGATGGATGTGTTGCCTCAGGCGAATGCAATGTTTATCAAATGCAATATTTGTCAAGTTCTTGCATGGCATTTTGGAAATGACATCAGTTTTTGCATATGGACAAATAGGCAGAAAACGAGCCACCAGGATACATGAACACCAACTAGCCACAATACGACGTGACCCTCTCTCACTGGTATCTTTACACACAGATCAGGAAAGACACTACTTTGACTTGGACAACGCATCCATCCGAACACAAGTGAAACAGAGACACACACGATTATTCCGAGAAGCATGGAATTCCAACTAGAAATCCATCAAAATCACATCGATTTAGACTTCATCTACAACTCGCTGAAAAACAGAACAGGAAATTATATCACTACAGGAAATGACATCACCAACCCAAAGAACCGCAAGCATATAAATAGAAAGCAGAATTCATGAACAGTCCGTCACCCGTAGGCACACTGAATATATTAAGCAGGAGGGTAACGAAACGTCTGGAAATGAGCCTTCCAGCTCAGTGAGCAAATCTTCATCTGGGAAGCTAAAACTGAGCTACAACTCGTGTCAAAACTTGCCAGGTCACGAAACAGATATATGAGGATAAAGCTGTTTATGTAATGCGCGTTTGGGTTTCAGTTAGCCGTTTGATAAATTTCGCCACGGCAGGTGACTCACAAAATACTGAGGCATGGGAATGAGGGGGATGTCGTGCTTTGTATCAGAAATTAGCCAGCTGAAAGAAGACAGAGGGTGTTACTCGATGGGAAAACTTCATCCTGGAATTCTGTTGCTTGTGGTGTACTGCAACGATCTGTTTTGGGTTCACTGCTTTTTGTCATTTTTTTGTAAACGAGCTGGATGGGGGCGGAGAAGGATGGGTTAGTAAATTTGCGGACGACACTACGTTCGGGAAATTTGTACACAGTGCTGAAAGATATTGTAGATAACACAGTGACACAGGTATGCAGCAGAGTTGGGCTGAGAGTTGGCAAATGGAATTTAATGCAGAAAAGTGTAAGAAAGAACATGGCATTAAAAATATCACAGAATATAAAGATTGATAGCAGAAGATTCTAGTAAAATATAAAATGAAAAAGAGAGGCAAAAGTAAACGTTGACCCTCTCGTGGATGAGAAGGGACATTCACTTATGGGATATGCGGAAATAGCAGTGACATTGATCAGGCATTTGCGTCGGTCTTCACAGTGGAGGATATTAATAACATGCCAGTAATTGACAAAGAGATCATGTTTGGTGACGACATGGGAACAGTCATTATAACAAAAGAGCTAGTGTTGGATTGTTGAAGCTAATATTGCAAAAGATGGTTACGTCTCCAGGACCTGATGGAATGCATCGCAGGGTACTAAAAGCAATGGTATATGCTTGCGGTAATTTTGCAAAATTCGTTGGTCTCTAGGCAGTCCCAGCAGATTGGAAAACACAAATATGGCGTCACTGTTTAAAAAGTGAGGCAGACAAAATATGAGGAATTAGATCAGATTACTTAGAGTATCGAAGCAGGCCCTTTGTCCCAACAAGTCCACACTGACCGCCAAAGTGCAACCCACCCAGACCCATTCTCCAACATAATAGACTAGTTTGTTTAACATCTGTAGTGCATAAATTTCTTCAGTCTTTAATCGAGGAAAAAATAGAGGGGCTTCTCCGTATAAATTTGACAGATGCAGTCTGGATTAATGAAGAGCAGGTCATTCCTGCAAAACCTTTTCGAATTCTATGATGGCATTACGATCATGGTGTACAACGGGACCCAGTGAATTGAAGTACTTAGATTTTCAAAATGGCCTCGACAAGGTGCTGTTCAGGGGCAATATTCTGGCAGATGGAATTCCAGATTTGAAGGTGTTCGCTGATGACAGGAGAGTATGTGGAATAGGCTTATTTCGAAAATTCAGAAGAATGAGGCCGGATATTATGGAAACGTATAAGATTATGAAGGTCATGTGTGAGATAGAACTCGAGAGCATGGTTCCATTTGCAGATGAAACTAGGGCAAGAGGGCACAGCCTCTAGATTAGAACGAGATATAGGACTGAATTGAGAAGGTATTTCTTCAACCAGAGGGTTGTTCCTCGATGGCGTGCTTGCCCAACGATGTAGTTGATGAGACATCAATCAATGTTTTTTTTTAGCTCGGGCTGCTTTTGTTTTGAACAATAAAGGAAGTAAAGATTACCTGCAGAGTTTGCTTAAGTGGATGCGTGTCCATGGAAAGATCAGGCATGAGCTGAATGAATGGCGAAGTATTCTTTAAGGCCTGTGCGGCAAAGCCTTGCTCCTCGTTCTCATGTTCTATGAATGTATGTGTCACATATTCCGTGATTTTAGGGAAAGCTTCCATGGAGCTGTTGGGGGAGGTGTTGAGAGAGAAGGCGCAGTGCACCACGATGCCCCAGAGGGAATGGTTCCTGGGGAAGGCGGACAAGGGCGGAGAGGGGGATGTATGTTTGGTAATAGCATTTCGCTGGAGGTGGTGGAATTAGGAAATTAGAGCAGGTCATAGTCAGAGATTTTCTTGACTCCTAAAGCCTGGATAACACATAGCCTGCGATTACACGCCGCCGATGATTTGTCACTGGCAGTCTCCATTAACAGCTATTCACTCTCAGAACCAGAGCGTTATTCACTTCATTGACCAAATGTTCTTCTCTTTCTTTTCTTCTTTCCCTAACAACTGTTTACTACTTTACAATACAGAATGAGACACGATGGGATAGTTCCTTTTCGCCTGGATGATTGCAGTGTGAAAGAAACAATGTACAGGAGAAACACAACAGATTAGTTTGCATCTGAGTAGCAAGAGATATTTAAATCCTAACCTTCTTGAGGATTCCTTACTGCAGTTTAACAATATTGAAAAGCTCAAACCCGTCCAGAACAGAGCAGCTGAATTGAGCAGCAACTCATAACTAATAAAACATCGACAAACATCAATTCCCACCATAACCAAATGCAGTCTGCACCATCCACTAGATGTACTGCAGATATTCACCAAGGCTCCATCAAGAGTACATTACAAACTCACAACTTCATCCATCTAAAAGGAAAAGGGCACTAGACAGATGGGAAAGACCTACAACCCACCGACCATCCTGATCTGGAAATATATTGCCATTACTCCAGAATCACTGGGTCAAAATTGTGGATTCCAATTACCTATAATTTAGATCTGCCGACAGCACACAGAAACGATGGTTCAAGATGGAAGCTCATCATCACCTTACCCAGTCAAATCAGGAATGAACAATAAATGCTGACCTGTTCTGGAATAACCACATCCGATGGAGAATGAAAATCATATGCTTTGGTGTTCTGAGGATTCTCTCTTACTGAGATATTTCTGGATTTATTTGAGTGGTATCGAAGATGAGGATTTGCTGTTGTGAAACTGAAACGAAGCATTAATTCAGAATTCGAAGGAGTTGCTTTGTTCCATGTAGCCTGAAGCTTACCGGCCTTTGAAAATGAAAGCAGAAAGCTACATTCACAGTGGAGTGAAAGTATTCACGATTTGAAATATCGAGGCATAATTGGAGGGACGCTGGAGAGAAACTGCGGAAATGTGATGACGATTCAATTACTTGTCTGCCCTGAAAATTCATCAGGGCAACCACACCGGGGGAAAACAATTCAACTGTTCTGAGTCTGGAAAGGGAGTTGCTCAGTTCTCTAACTTGCTGACTCACCAGTGGGTTCACATGGACAAGAAACCATTTAATGGCCCAGAGTATGAAAAAGGCATTAAAAGGGCTCACGAACTGCTGTACCATCAACGTGTTCACGCTGACGAGAAACCATTCAAGTGCATTCTCAGAGGGAATACATTCAGGCCGTCATTTGATCTCAGTTTACATCTGCGAACTCAGTGGAGAGAGGCCGTTCGTCTGTTCTAAGAATGGGAAAGGATTCGTTCAGTCATTCTGTCTGCTGAGGCACCAGTGAGTTCAAACAGAGGAGAGATCATTCGTCCGCTGTGATTTGAAATAATTAATTGATTCCGGCAATCTGCTGAAATACAAGCGAGTTCATACTGGAAAGAGACCATGCAACTGAATGTATACGATTTGCCTTTGAATGAACCAGAATTGACTTTCTGGGTGTACCGCTACACTAAAGAAGGCATTTGCTATATCCAAAGCAGAGAACCATTTACTGTCCTTTGGAATTTGGGCTAATATATTACTAGGATCAGGAACATTTGGTCCAGGCAGAACAACAGCATAATTGACTACCTGCTGGTCTTGAACAAACCTCCATTTCCCCGATACACCTGGAATGTTTGCCTTATTGAGTGTAAGAATGGGGGCTCTTGCCGGTGATCATCCGCAGGGGATTATCACTCCACCCTTCAGGATGGATTCAAAGACTGGAGTAATTCCTTTTCCAGCCTCGGGTTTTAACGAGTCTTGTGTTCTGCAAGGACGATACTGAGACTTCGGGATTATTCTTTTCGTTTCGCAGCCTCGTATGAACCCCATATCACGTTTGCCTTTTGCCTTGCACTCAGCAGGGACATTCTTAATCTTGAGTGCGAGACATCTACCACAGCTCAACGCCAGGCTACCCCCTTTGCGGGGGTTAACTGGACTGCCCTGTCTGCCTGAGTTAGCCCATTTAGTTTCTCCATGTATGTCCTTATATCTGCATTGAAGCAGATATGCACATCGTCCCTGAAGACACAAGCTTTTTTTTTGTGACAGTAGTACCCATGGTCCCAAATCCTGCCACCTGTCACTGGATGTGTTCACCAATGGTACTTGAGGAAAGGAGCGTTCCACATCAAAAAGATAGGGTCTACTTGCCTCACAGATATTTTGGATAAGTTTACACTGACTGCACATCTGTGATCGTTCTAATAAAATTCGCAAAATAATAACTGACCTGGTTCAAACAATCTCCTAAAACAATCCTTCTCATATGATTACTTAAGGGCCAGTGCTGTGCAGTGCCTCATATCTCCAGCAAGTAAATCGGTGTTAATGGGATTAACATGCTTACTTGCTACCTAGGCGAGCGAATCCTCACTGAACTTATGGCTCTCCGGGTAATCATCACTCATAGCCAAGCATCAGGGGTCGTGAGTCGGATTTTACAGCCTGCGCTGGTAAATCTTCTTTTTGTATTACCTGCAAACCTGTCGGGGTACTGCACAAATCCGACCCCAGTCTCACTATGAGATCGCCAGCCATCAGATTTAAAGGGCAGAGTTCCGAGAAATGAAATGAGAATTGGAATGTTTCACCATTACTGGTTTCACACGATAGGGGTGTGGATAATCTCTCTCGTGTCACGAATCCTGATGCATCCATTGCGTCGACTCTCTCAACTGCCTAGATCTAAGGACTGAATATGTTGTCCCTGTATCTACCAAAAAGGTAACTGGTGTACCTTCCACATATAATACATTTTCCCTTGATAATAGAATTCGCTTCTTCTTATCAACACCTCAATATCAGGGACCTGAAACATTCGAGTTCCTTTCCAGATACGGAGTTGCTTTTTTCCCATTCCTTGACTGGTGATATGGTAGTTTACTGGCTTGTAAGTCTGCTATCAGTTCGGTTTAACTTTACATTTTTTTCTTTCTAACTACAATACTTGGCTCTGCAAAGTCAGGTTCTTACTTCTTTGTTTCCCTGTGCTTTTATTGGTTTCGAAATAAATGCTAATTTTCCATTACAATGGACATCACATTATTTTTACAGGTCGCTGCAACAGCGAGGGCCGAAGTGCCTACACTGCATTGTAACGTTCTATGTAGTAAGCTACATTTCCTGCTGGTTTCTCATGTCTCTCCTCACTGTGGAAGCTTCCAGTCACATCTTCCAGAGATTTGTCTGCACTTCATTTAATAGAGGCAACTGTATTTCCTGCTCAGAATGTGATCTCTCTGCAATGGAGAGAGGAAAACAGAGTCGGTGACAAAATTGAGATCACTTACATTCTTTCCAGAATCAACAAAAACTATCCCGATCTTCCAGTCTCCTGTAACTTCAACATTATACTGTTTTCCCACCCTTCAGGCTCTTTGCCTGTATTCCTGATGAAGGACTGTTGCCCGAAACGTCGATTTTACTGCTCATCGGATGCTACCTGAACTACTGTACAATTCCAGCCCCACTCTAATCGTGACACTGTGTTCCCAGGCCACTATACCGGTCTCTGGTTTGCTGCAGTGCTCCTTTAAGGAATAACACAAGCTGGAAGACCTGCAACTCATTTTCTACAGACAGACTATGCAAACTTTAGGTCCCAACATCGAGTTCAATCATTTTGGAACCCGTCCGCCCTCTTCCACATTCTCCACCCACCCGTCCATCCCATCAGTTCCGAAGAGAGATCATTGGACTCGAAATGTTAACTTTCCTTTTCATGAGATATGGACACTAGCTGCTGATTCTGTTCAGACCTTTTGGCTTTACTTCAGGGAACTTTGCTTGTCCGTTGTTATCGCCAGATTGCTGGAAGCTTCTGATTGCAGGATGATATATTCAGAGGAGATGACAGGAATGGCAAGGGATGGACCATTTCCATTGTGAAGGTAGACGAGCTAGGTTGGGGGATGTTTATCGAAGAGCAGAGAAAGCTCTTTGAGTAACCTATTCACATGAACATTTTATGAAAAGGATAGATATGTATGAGAGGGATCAGACTATATTTGGAAGGAATAGAGTGACATAAATGAAATACAGGAGACAAGATGTTTTGAGGAGAATTTGCGAGAATGCTTTCACCAGTAGAATGTTGCTTATCTGGAAATCATTATCTGAGCATGTGGTAAAGCTACGTGTCATGAGAACATTCCAGCAGTCTGCAGACGAACACTTGAAGAGCCAGAGCACACGTGGGTAAGGAATAGGTACTGGATAAGTGTGACCAGGGCAGACAGATGCGAGATGGGTGTCCTGAACGCAATGGTTCAAAGACAAATTTGTGTGTTCAAAGCGAATTATAGGCGTGGCTCTGTGGCGCAATGGATAGCGCGTTGGACTTCTATGTCCCTGCTCAGATTGTAATTCAAAGGTTGTGGGTTCGAGTCCCATCCGAGTCGAATTCTAGTTCATGGTTTGGAAGGTGGCCAGAGCAGACGCGGCTGCTCATCTGCAAAGCCAACAGTATTCGTGCAGAAACCCAACTGTCTCGAAACGGAACATTTTCCTCTCACAAGTTTAAATTTTCGATGTCTATTTATGATAGAGATCAATAAAGATCTGTTAGTCAGTATGCAACACGATGATGCGGATAGGCTGGAAAAAGACACAAAATTGTTGTGTCAGCCATGATGATATTGAATCATGGAGCGGGGCGAGATCAGTATTAACAATGGGCTCCTTTGTGTCTGTGCCATTTCTGGTCCAGATTTTTAAACAATCGTAATAATAACAATATGAATTAAACACCACGAAATATTTTGGTCTCACCTCCACATCCCTTCCCTTCCACCTGGAATAGACAGCTCTTGTTTCAGCTTTAGATCAGACAGCGGAGGGATCTGACAAGTTCTCCTTCAGGCTGAATGTTGCTTCGCATGGGTTTCAAAGCAGACACCAGGAGCAAGCAATTGCATGGATTCAGGGGATTCAGGGGCAGATTTCCCCTTTGCTGGGCTGGAATTCTGGCCAAGGTAATGAACGTGAAGTTCTGACATTTTAATTCTTACTCTGGATTCTTGCGTCTTCAGCAATTAAATTGGAATTCACGTTGCCCTTGCATAACGTTATTCAATTTTCACTGTTTATAAAAACCATGCCAAGTTCTCGTGGGTGCAGTATGCTGAATATTGTTGTCGTTGTGTGCAGTGTGGGTCGATGTGTCATATGAACATGCCAAAGGAAGTTGGTGAAATTTCAGTGAATCGAATTCCCTGACGAAGTGAAGCCGATCGATGGAAAACCCCAGTCCAGTGGCGACATAATATTTCCGGTGATCAACTCAGGACACAACAGTAAACGTACGCAGCATTCAATAAAGTCGATTTTCGCCACATTTTTCGATGCCACATTTTCACCACATTTCAGGGACATTATTGTAATCTCTAAGCTCTCACATTCTACAGGAAGAATATTGAAATGGCCGGCTATCCATTACTAATGTCCTGAATGCACACACACACGCGCATATATGCGCATATTTATATATCCACACAGATATAAATGTATGTGTGCATGCATGTATATGTCTGTGCATATATATTTAAAAGTTGCAAAAGAACGTTGAGTAAAACAGCATTTATTCGAAAAGAAATATGATTTTTTTGCAGTGCTCTGTCCTTGGGAAATGCCTCAGTTACTTAAGACCAGCCATAAATACTCCCTGAGTGAATATCCAACACTCAATAGAGATACAGAGGTGATTTTTGCAAAAAATGACGTGTTTCATACCGCTGATCCTGCGCTGTGTTAAATTCTGGAAAGGATGTTTAGCTCTTTTCATACCACTGATTTTTCTGCAAGCTCGCACAGGCCATTAAAGCAATCCACAAAATATTAGATTTATCTCATTGGACATTTTGACTGTTACCACAAAAACTGGAATCGAAACGATAACGATATTTTTATGTATTGCTGTGAAGATTACAGAATTGCAGTAGGAATATTTTTCGCGTCTTGTTAATGGATATTTTGGGGGAGATGAGTGAGCAGCATATGGACTCACTCCCTTCTCTGTGATTGCAGCCAAATGTTCCAATGCAACACATGAAAGGATAAAGGTGCATTACATTGGCAGATCAGTTCCCACTCACGATAGCATAGTTTCACTTTGATTATCGCCATCGTCGAAAGTATTAGCTGAGTTGGGCGATCATGATCCTGAGGGCATGCTGAGACATTTCGAGAATTAATCCCACACTATTGGTTTCACTTTATATCATAAACCAGTTATGCAGCAGACTGAGCTAACCGGCTTCCCTTTCATGCTCAGTTTTTTGTACAATTTATAGAAGGTCACGTGGAACAAGCTGCTGAACCTTTCCTCACAATCAGCACATTCTGTCCTTAGTCGCACTCAGTTGCAGGTGTTATGAAGTTTCTTTCCAATTAACTTTAACCAATTACAGAGTGTGCACGTAACGCGTACCCATCATGGCCGCCCAGACTCCCTGTCACGGTGAAATTCATTCCTTGCGTGTCTGCACGCGTCTTCACAAATATATTAAGGTCAGCTTCTCAATAATCTTTCCAGCAAAAAAGTAATCATTTCCGAATTCAACTGCTGTAGAAGGAAAAGCATAACTTTCCAAACTTCTCTTTATCATTCATCGCTGGTTTTGAAGTTCTAAAGTCTTGATATAGATCCATCTGAATGAAGGAATTTCCCTCCTGTTTACTCTCACCAAATTCTCATCGCCTGGAAACCTTCCATACGGACACAACTCAGTTTTACCTGGTGTCACGCCACATGATCTATTCGTTTTTTCCACCAACCCACGAAACCTCGCCTTGTCTTTTCAAATGGCATTACCACTCACTACATCGATGGCTTCCTTTCCATTTTTTTGTTTCCAAGTAAACGCTGTCCATTCTTCCTGACGTCTTTTCATTCCAGTCATCGCCATCCATGTCTTTTATTATCTCTTTATATCCCTGCATAGTCCATGTTGGGAAAGGATGCTGGGTCCAATGCAACACATTAAAACCCGGTCTAAAGCTGTGTACTGCCATTACCAATGTAGGGAAAATAGGAGCTATTTCAGGCAAAAGGGAATCCGTTGGTTGTCGCGTAATGGATCAATCCCTGACTGGGAAGTGACAGTTTTTCCTCACTTTTCTCCCTGGTCTGAACATTTGCTAAAGCAACACACTAAGGGAACATAGAATGCCTACAGTTCAGAAACTGGCTATTCAATGCAACCAATGCACAGCAATCCTCCAGGGATTAACCCTCACAGAACAATTCCTTACCCTTTCTCTCTTCATTTGCGCCTGAACTCGGCACCTTACTGACAGTCAACCCAGTTGCAGGCAAATCATATCTCTGGCGCTGTGAGGCAGCACTGATAACCAGTGAGCCACCTTATGGCCCTGTACAATATTGCAAGGCACATGCGGACGCGTTTGTCATGTGATTCCAGTCAAAGATGCTCTACTTCAATTGTGTCTTCTCTTAACAGCAGAGATTTCTTTTCCTGTGATGAGACATTTCTATCGAAAAAGAATGTTCGTGACACCGTGCTTTTACAGCACAGAATAATACAACATGTCAGTACCAGTCATCAAACATCCATCCATTCTCCTTTTCAGTTACCACTACTTGGCCCACAGTCACAGTAATGGGCGGCACGTTGGCACAGTGGTTAGCACTGTTGCCTCACAGCGCCTGAGACCCGGGTTCAATTTCTGACTCAGGCGACAGACTGCGTGGAGTTTGCACGTTCTCCCCGTGTCTGCGTGGGTTTCCTCTGTGTCCTCCGGTTTCCTCCCACAGTCCAAAGATGTGCGGATCAGGTGAATTGACCAAGCTAAATTGCCCGTAGTGTTACGTAAGGGGGTAAATGTATGGGTGGGTTGCACTTCGGCGGGTCGGTGTGGACTTGTTGGGCCGAAGGGCCTGTTTCCACACTGTAAGTATTCTAATCTAGCCTGACGTCTGAAGTGTTTGTCTCAATGAGAGTTTCCATGCAAAGTTTTAATTTCAAATGAACCAGCGATAGAGACTGAAGTCAGATACCGTCACATTTGTTCATGACCTGGGGGAGGACTGAACCTCATTTTAACCCATAGATGGAACTATACAGACACATTTTTTGACAGTGACAAAGGCCTCAGGACATCCCAACTAACATAAAATGAGGAATTGAAACGTTTGGCCTCTTCTTTCTTCATTACTAGATTTAAAACCCGATTCTGTTGACATAAGCAGAGGAGTAAACTGGCAGGAGGCTGTCCTTCGAAGACTGCCCCAATCGTGAATATTTGGTATCTGCAAACCGTAGATGTCTCCACCTCTGAGGCAGACTGGCTAGCTGTGCTCTTCCAGCCTCTGACCGGTTTAATTTGGATTCCAGCGCATTCCTGTCTCTACATAAGGAACAGAAGCACACAGCCGCATCCCTGTAAGTTTTCGTCCCCCACTGTTTCACCGTTAGTTTATTGCCTCTAATGAGTTACGTTTTTCTTCCTGCCAAACGAAGACATTCTTCACATCAGAAGCTTGACATCCACATGGTCCTCAGAGGAAAAACATGGACGTGGACTTCCAAACTGAAACAGATGAGGCCTGGTCTGCGTAAAAAAATGACTTTCAGCTTTTCCTTCAAAAATAAGTCCAAACAACACATACAACGCACCTTCGGATGCTTGTTGCAAAGTTGTAAGGAAATTCAGCATGGCTGCCGTGAGAATGGAGGTACAAAACCAGCCTCGAACCACTGAGTTATAGAAGAACTAAATTCTGAGTCGTTTTTAGTCTGACAAAAGATGATGACCTCGAGCAGAACAAATTCGTTCAAATCAGTTTTGTGATACAAACTTTGTTTTATGTCACAAAATGCGCCTTGAAACCCACTTCCTTGATCGCTTGTTTGATGTCACACTTTGTCAGCTTCCCAAGTTCTCATAACGGAACAGGGATCAACATTTGTTTAACCTCCCGGCAGACTAAAATCTTTGACGTTTCTATTATGATTTTGGTGCTAGCCAGTGACATCCTGAAAATGGCAACAGAAGTGTTTCAAATGGGAAAGAAAGCAAATATAACTCTGGCCTTCATCGGTCACAACGTTGGGTATCGTGGTTTGCATCTGATGTTGTAATTGAATAAAACGTTTGTTTGGCCACATTTGGAGTACTTTGTGCAGTTCTCATCTCAAAATAGGAAGGATTTGGAGGATTTGGAGAGGGTACAAAAAGGGTTTATCAGCACTTTACCAGTATTGTGTTTTTAAAGATGTGTTAGGATTAAGAGGAAATTAAACAAAGATGGATTGCTTTGTGAGAGTATCAGAGGCTGACAGGCGATCAGGTACAGGGATATAACGCTAGGACAGGATAGATAATGTGGATAGTCAGAATCTCTTTTCCAATGTGTAAGTTTCAAATACTAGAGCGCAGAGGTTTAAGATGAGAAAGAGAAAGTTTAAATGATGTGTGTGAGGCAAGATTTTTTTTTCAGAGAGTGGAAGTTGCCAAGCGAGGTCTTGAAACAGAAATGTGAGTAAAGTTTTGAAGTGGCATTTCGACAGAAACATGAACAGGCAGGGAATAGAGGGATATGGACTATGTACATTCAGATGGGATGAGTTGAGAATAGCATTGTGGTGGGCCGAAGGGCCTATTGCTATGCTGCACTGTTCTATTGTGCCGATGGTGTGCCACAAAGTTCGGTGCTGGGTCCACTACTTTTCATCATTATATAAATGAACGTAGGAGGTACCTTTAATAAGTTTGCAGATGACACCAAAATTTGAGATATAGTGGACAGTGAATAAGGTTACCTCAGAGTACAATGGGATATTGATCAGATGGGCGAATGGGCTGAGGAGTGACAAATGGAGTTTAATTCAGATAAATGCGAAGTGCTGCATTTTGTGAAAGCAAATCTTAGCAGGATTAATATACTTAATGGCAAAGTTAGAGGGAGTGTTGCTTAACAAAGAGACCTTGGAGTGTAGGTGCATTGCTCCTTGAATGTGGAGTCAGAGGTAGATAGGATAGTGAAGAAGGTGTTAGGTATGCTTTCCTTTGTTGGTCAGATCATTGAGTATCAGAGTTTGGAGGTCATTTTACAGCTGTACAGGTCATTCGGTAGGCCGCTGTTGGAATGTTGCGTGTAATTCTGGTCTCCTTCCTATCGGAAAGATGTTGTGAAACTTGAAAGTGTTCAGAAAAGATCCACAAGGATGTTGCCAGGGTTGGAGGATATGATCTATAGGGAGAGGCTGAAACGACTGGGAATGTTTGCCCTGGAGCGTCAGAGGCTAAGGTGTGACATTCTTGAGGTTTATAAAATCATGAGCGGCATGGACAGGATAAACAGATAAGGTCTTTTCCCTGAGGTGGTGGAGACCAAAGATAGAGGGCATAGGTTTATGGTGAGAGATGATAGATTTAAAAGGGATCTAAGGGCATCGTTTTCACGCAGTGTGGTGAATGTATGGAATGCACTGCCAGAGGAAGTGGTGGAAGCTGGTACAATTGCAGCATTCAAACGGCATCTGTATTGGTAAATGAATAAAAAGGGTTTAGTGGGATATGGGCCAAGTGCTGGCAGATGGGACAGGTTTAGGAAAGGATAGCTGGTCTGCGTGGACCAGTTGGACTGAGGGTCTGTTTAAGAGCTGTACGTCTCTAGGACACCCTGGCTGTAAATGTTTTCCACAGTTCATTTACAGCCTGGCATTTCAGTCTGTTTACCCTGTTTATTTTTGTCAGTTCTCTCTCAAAATCATGTAATTGGCTTTGTTACTGATGTTCGGATGTGCTTTATGGTCACTTTAAAATGTCATAATCTCTTTGAATTCCAGGATAATTTCCTGGAGAATCTCGGTGTGATATTGCTCCTTCACTCAGATTCATCACCCAACGGTCGACCTGAGATAGGTACATCCCTAGCCAGTTTCACAATGTGTTATTCAAAGATACTCTGACTAAAACATTCAAAGAGGATCTTGGATAATATCACTCTTGCCAATGTGTCTGTCCAAGATTATACAAAGGTTGACGTCTCCCAAAATTATCACGCCACCTTTGCTACAAATTCAAATGACTTCCTGTTTAAATCAGGGATGAGCAATACTGTCAGCAGTGTAAAAACTGTTATCCTGCCTATTTTGTTTGACACGTAGTAGCAGCCAGAATTTGCATTCAGGATGATTCAGCTGCATAATCTGATGCCAAATGCTTTCTCTGTAATGCCTTTGTTGCCATTACTGTCAGGGTTCCCATCTTGCTTTTGCATTCTGCCTGAGATCCTGTAAGGTTGTTTACCGTTGAATATTTATGCTCCACCTTTGTTCACCCTGTAATTACGTCTCTCTGCTGACCAAATCTCATTTATCTCTGTGTCACAAGTCTATTACCTTGTTGCAGAAATTTTGGCCATTCCAAATAAAAACATTATTATTTACTCTTTCCCATAATGTTCTGTCACAAACCGATTTGCTGATGTACAGTTTTAGTTAAACTCTCTCTCTTCCTGTTCCTTTCTGCTTGTCTTCAGCCACGTTCCCATGCTGTTCCAAGGCTTCACATTTTCTCTTTGCATTTGGAAGGCTCATTTCACCTGAACCCTGTTGCTGCATCCTCTCTGCCAGTTTAAAGCCCTGTCCATAAACCTACCGACATGATTAACCAGGACACTGGTTTCAGCAGTGTTGTTTTTAGTGCACTCATAGGATTTTGCTGTCTCTGGCTGGTCAGCATTTCATGCCCACTTCCAGTTACCCGAGAGCTGAGTGGCTTGCCAGACCATTTCAGAGGGCAGTTGAGAGTCAATCCCATTGCTCTAGGTCTGGATTCATATGTAGGCCAGAGCGTCTGCTTAAGACAGATTTCCTTCTTTATACGATATTAAGCAGTCAGATGGGTTTCCCTGACACCACCATTAAATTCTGGATGAACAGGCTAGTGAGAGTAACTCTAGTCCATCTCCTAGCCCACTGATAGCTCACTCAGCCCTGAGTATTGATCCCTTTGCAGCATGCATCAAACCCCTTCATCTTGACCGTGGTTTGATCCTGATACCTTCCGGCACTCTGGTGCTATCACTCAGTATCTCTCCATGTGGTATCTGTCACTGTGAGGGTCTAATTGCTGCCGGTGACTGCACCTTTTGCAGCTACTCCAGATCCTGAGACAACAGAATTCTCCACTCCAGAGACAAGCAGCAGCACAGGCCAGGGATGGAGACTGGGATATTCCAGATCTCTGTGGGACTCAGTGTCATTCTCCATGTGTTACCCTCACTACATCAGTCTGATTTACCATTCTGTCTATTTCTCTTCCTCATGTAGGTACTCAGGATATTCCTGACTCAGCAGAATTCCCAACTCCTGTCTCGTCTATCACCATATTGAAGACGGTTGGTCAGCCAGAGCGACGGAGAGTGAGAGCCTTCAATAAATCCTGCAGCGAGATAGGATCACTCACAGTGAACAGAGCAGAGAACATTTAAGGGATGGAACTTTGGTTCAGATAACATGACATAGGTACTGTGTTGAAGGGTGAACACAGAGCATGATGGTCCCAGGCTCAATTCCCACCCTCTTGTGAGAGGATGACTTTCAGATCTACTGTACTGAGCCTTCCCGAAACAGCATCGGGAGTTCACATTTATTCATCCATGCCTGTGCTGTCATAGTGAGGATCAGGACAACAGATGGGAAGCAGGCCTCGCTCAAGGATTTTGTATTGAAAACTGGGATCTTTCTGTTCTCTCCTCCCTCTCTCACACTGTCTCTTGTCATGTGATAGTGTCATACAGCAAGGAAACATACCTTTCGGCCCAACTCATCTACGCCAGCATTTTTAATGCTTGTAATTCCCAAAATTTCCTATTACTGTATCATCCACTCCTCCCAGAAGCCTGGTGTATATTTGAAAACTACTCCAATGTTGACATCTCTCCCTATTTGTAAATTGGTCCAGTCTCAACATGCCAAATCTCAATAATCTCATCGTGCACTCAGTACAATGATCCCAATTTCTGTAGTTTTGCACAATACCTACAGTCAACCCCATCTCTGTAAAATCCTCCAGGCTAGACCAAAATATCCACCTATGTACCTTCCTCAAGTCCCAAGAGAACATGATATGACTATAACCTTCTGCAGGCAGATCACATTCTTGCCACTTAGCCTATACCACCACACAACCTCAGTAACTATCTCCGATCCCTACCGACCTCCTTATCTATATAAACACCTCCAGACACTTTCCAGCCGCAACAGCACTCCACATCTCTGTTTGCTCCTCCACTCCCGACATTTCTCTCAGCACCTCAAACATCCTCTCTTTGTGTAATTCTGCAATTTGGGGGCAGCACGTTGGCTCAGTGGTGAGCAATGATGCCTCACAGTGCCAGTGATCCAGGTTCGATTCCAGCGTTGGGTGACTGTCTGTGTGGAGTTTGCACATTCTCCCCATGTCTGCGTTGGTTTCGTCTGGATGCTCCGGTTTCCGCCCACAGTCCAAAGACATGCAGGTCAGGTGAATTGGCCATTCTAAATTGCCCGTAGTGTTAGTTGCAATAATCACAGGGAGATGGGTCGGGTTGGGTTACGCTCCGGACGGTTGGTGTGGACTTGTTCGGCCGAAGTGCTTGTTTCCATGCTGTGGGGCATCTAATCTAAACTCGCCCTCTGTGTTCCATGTTACTGTCACTAAACATAACCGCTTTATCTATAAACTGACCCAAACCCTCCAAACATTGTATTCCCTGGGAACTCCCACAGCTCCAATATCCCTCCTTATCTGTGTAACTTCTTCCACTCCTGAAAGCCAATGATAATGTGGAGATCTTACAATCATCCCTATCTGCGTAATCCTCTCAGGTCCCTGTAGCACTCCCTGCAAAACCCACTCCAATGCCTGTGACTCTCCCAATCCAGTTCCTACAAGACTCACTATCTTTGTAACATCCTACTGTTGCTATCACCCATTCTGTCAATGTAAGTTCCTCTAGTCTGATCATCTCCATAATATTCTCCAGCTCTTACACCGCTATCTGTGTAAATGTTACACTCCCCTACAACCATCCCTAAAGCGGAAACCCCCTCCAATGTGTGCAATACTCCCTTTCTGTGTTAGTGTCTCCGGCTCTATTGCTGTTCCTATCTCTGTCAGCTCTGGCAGATTGTCCAGCTTTCCGGTCCACATAATTTCCAGAATCTCAGCATCCGACAACAACAAATGTCTTCATTAACTACAGCCTTCCATATCTCTGTTCGTTCCTCAATTCTATACAGCACTCTTAATCTCTGTAAATAACATCATCCCAAAAAACAATCTCCCTGTCTGTGAAAACTGCCACTATCCGACACTGAGGAGCCTTACTATCCTTTATATCACCTGTAGTCCCTTCAGATCTCCGTGTATCTTCCCTGACTCCATTGAATACAGCACATCTCATGTTCTAACACCTCTAGTACATATGTTACTCCTCATCTGTGATATTCTTCAGTTCCAGCAATTCTCGTTCTTTATCTCCACAGCTTCCAATCATCCTAATCAATACAAGGTTATTGATCCCCTGCTGCATGTTTAACACCTGTAGCAGCCTCCAACTTCTCAATGCATATGGATGCTGTAACCTCTTCAAATACTACAGCTTACTGTCTTTGTCATATCTTCCAGTACCTGAAACTCTCTCGATTTCTGTAATCAACTCCTAAACAGCACTCAACATCTCTGTGTATCTGATGGGAATGCTTCAAACCTACCTACACAGCGCTCACTAGTTCTCTGAACTCCTGCAGCCCTATAACCATCATCATCTCTGGCCCCTCCAATCGCGACAATTCTCTCTTGCTGTGTGAACTGATCCAGCCCCTTCAGCCCTCCAAATCTCACTCACTCCTGCAGCTCCAACTATTGTCCATGTCAATGTAGTCCCCAGTACCAACAGTCCTGCCATCTCTATAAACTCCTGCAGCTCCAACTACCATCCCTACCCGTGTCCTCTCCAGTCCCTACAATTGTCCCCATTTCTGTAAGTCCTACAGCTCCAACTACCATCCATATCTGTGTTATCTCCCGTCAGTTCAAGCTTCTTTTCACTGTAATATCCTGCAGCTCCAACTACCACTCCAATCTCTGCAATCTCCAGTCCCTCCAATCCTCCCTTTCTCTATAAACTCCTGTAGCTCCAACTACCTCCCAAATCTGTGTAATCTCCAGCCCCTCCAATCCTCCCTCTCTCTATAAACTCCTGTAGCTCCAACTACCACCCCTATCTGTGTAATCTCCCGTCAGTACAATCCTCGCTTTCTCTATAAATGTCTGTAGCTCCAACTACCACCCCAACTGTGTAATCTCTAGTCCGTCTAATCCTCCCTTTCTCTATAAAATCCTGCAGATCCAACTACCACCCAATCTATGTAATCTCCAGTCCCCACATCCCTCCCAGTTTCTGTATCTCCCTTAGCTCCAACTGCCGCCCTTATCTGTGTCATCTCTAGAACCTATATTCCTCCCTATCAATGTAACTCCTTCTGGACTGATTTTCCTGTACCTCTAAGTGACATATTTCAGCCCGACAACCTATCTGATCTCTAGCCACCAACAGTGATTTCGAACCACCGAACTCTGTAACTTCCTCCAGCCTCTACAACCCAGCATTTTTCTTAAGGTTACCTCGTGCCTGCATTCCCCTTTATCTCCGGTTACAGATCCTCGGTCAGGGGAACCAACATATCAGAAACCAAACTTGCAAGAACAGAGGAATCTTCGGTTATCAATAAATTTGCCTCATTTTCTAAATGCTGAGATCACATTCAACCTTCTCAATCTTTTCCCATCAATATCCCTCAATTCTGAGGATCGGTCTGTTAAATCTTATCAGGACTGCCTTCAATGCAAGAACATTTTCCCCCTAGATAGGGGACCAAACCTGTTCACAGTATTCTCAGTGTGGGTTTACTGGAGTCCTCTGTAGTTGTTCCAAACCTTCCCTTTTTTTTAAATTCTCCATTCCCTTTGGAGTCTATCCCAGCATTCCATTTGCCTTCTCTATGTCCTGCTGGCCTTGTATGAGATTTATGCACAAGGATTCCCAAGTTACTCTGTGGTGTAGCTTTCTGCAGTCATTCTGAAACCAAGAGGTGACCGTAATGATCAGGAAAGTGCTTGAATGTATTGTAAACGATAAGCCAGAAATGAAAACTGCACACTTAGAAACCCATGGAATGAGGACCGTCCATAACACCATCATATATAGGGTGGAACTAGGTCATTCGGTCCATCGTGTCTGTGACACCATTCGATTCTGTCTGAAATGTCTCTGAACCTCATTCTCTCGCCTACTCCCTGTAACCCTGGTGATCTCCTTACTCACCAAGAACCTATCTATCTCTGAGTTAAATGCACTGAATTACTCGCCTCCACATACCCCCGAGGCAGTAAGTTCCACAGATCTATCACCCTCTGGCTGAATAAATTCCTCCACATTTCCATTCTAAATGGTCATCCCTTCAGTCTGAAGCTGGGCCCTTGGCCCCGAGTCTCGCCTGATCGTGGAAACATTTTGCCCACGTTCACACCATCCAGGCCCCTCAGTATTCTGTAAGTTTGAATGAGATTCTGCCAGGGCCTCTGAAACTTCATCAAGTGCAGACCCAGAGACTTCACCTGCTCCTCATATGACACGAATTTCATCCCTGGGATCTTTCTTGGAAACCCATTTCTCGTACCCTTTCACATCCTTTGTCCAGACTCTTAATGTATAACATGTAGAGTGTCATCCTAACACTGACCCCTGCGGAGCTCCCCTAATCACCAGTTCCCATCGTGAAAAAGACCCCTTTCTTCACACTCTCTGTCTTGTGCCCATCAGACAAATCTTCTATCCATGTTCAGCATGTTGTTCTGAAATGGAAATTTCATTTCACACACACTGCTGGATTTATTTTTCTGTCTGGCTGTAACCAGCAGAGTTTTTCCATTACTTTCCCATCTGTAATTCCCTGGGGAAGCTGCCTTCCTGACCCACTGCAGTCTTTTGCGTGTAGGGACAGACACAGTGCTGGGAGGATGGAGCGTGTCTTGGAGGGCACCTTGAAAATGCTGGTGTTCTCGTGCACCGGGAGCTCCTGTTCTTCCAGGGCATAGTGGTTACGGGTTTGTGAAGGGCTGCTGAAAGTGCCTTCCTGAGTGACCTCAGTGCTACTTGTAGATCTTTTACACATTCATTCCTGAACATGAGCATTGATGGCTGAGCCAGCATTTATTGTTTATTTGGTGTTGTCCCTGAGAAGGTGATAGTGAGCTGCATTCCTGAGCAACTGCACCAGCCGTTGGAACTGTTGTTATGTGTGTCCTCTCCAGCACGCGCTACAATACTCCTCATGTGTGTAACTGCACACAGACAATGCAGCTCTCCCTTTTGTATCTGACATCCTCCCCGACTTATAACTCTTATAGTTGCTCGCAATATCTCACCTCCTCCATTCCCATCTGTGCTAGAGATCACTAAAATGTATTTAATCTTGCTTAAATTCTAATCACGTAAAATCACTCCTTTTTTAAATTGGTAGTCCCTTCAGCTTCTGTAACTCTCCATATAATAGTAATCAATGACAGCACAGGTTTCCTTCCTTAAATCTCTATAATGACAATGGTTGCGTGTGCTAAATTGGTACTTTTCTTCCTTCTTATTCATCTCAGGACTTCCAGTTCCTACAATCCCACTAGTTGGAATGCTCCCATTCTCTGCACCTCCTCATGTCCTGAGGGTTCTAGAATACCATCAGAGCTCCAAAAGTTTCTATTCCACCCAGTTACTGAACGTCTTCGAACTCTGTAACATCCAACAGTTTCCAGTACCATACAACACTCGCTGGCTCTCAATTTGCATTTGTTAAAGTCTATGCATCTCTGTAAGCAGCTCAGAAAAAGCCCTTTAGACTCTACAAAATTGCATCATGAATAAGCCATTGTCTCTCTATTTCCTTTGCTGTCTTCAGCGCTTGCAACTCTCGCTGTATCTTCCAGTAACCTGCTTTAGGCACTGCAGGTCTGCATACCTCCCCAGATAACCTGTTCCATCCCATACAGTTCTCTCAGTTACTGTAACATCCTCTGCTCTGTCTAATCCTCATCGTTTTCACTGTCTTCCAGGCACAACGGCGATCCTGTAAGAGAGCAGTGCGGAATGCGATGTTATAAATCTCAGCTGAGGCTTGAGGCCGACCATTACCTGGGAGTCACAAAGGGAAGGAACCCGAGAGAGAGCAGCACAGACCGGGAGAATATACATCAGCAGCGAGGATCGAGGCTGACTGGGACTTGGAGTTGGAGAAGCAGCAGATCAGGAGGTTCGAAATCAGGATTGAGTCACAGTGGGAGTGAATATGTGAGCGAGCAACTTGGAGCAGGAGCTTGAGGCTGACACACACCTGGGAGAATATAAATCAGCACTGAGGATCTTGGCATAATCATGCCTGGGAGTCACAGAGACGGTGACCCTGTGAGGGAGCAGACTGGACTGGGAGCTGGAGGATTACACGTATCTGGGAGTAACCGAGATGGTGACCCTGTGAGGGAGCAGAGTGGAGTGGGAGCTGGAGGATTACACGTCTCTGGGAGTCACAGAGACGGTGACCCTGTGAGGGAGCAGAGTGGAGTGGGAGCTGGAGGATTACACTTACCTGGGAGTCTCAGAGACGGTGACCCTGTGAGTGAGCAGAGTGGAGTAGGAGCTGGAGGATTACACGTAGCTGGGAGTCACAGAGACGGTGACCCTGTGAGGGAGCAGAGTGGAGTAGGAGCTGGAGGATTACACGTCCCTGGGAGTCACAGAGACGGTGATCCTGTGAGGGAGCAGAGTGCATTGGGAGTTGGAGGATTACACGTATCTGGGAGTAACCGAGATGGTGACCCTGTGGGGGAGCAGAGTGGAGTGAGAGCTGGAGGATTGCACGTATCTGGGAGTCACAGAGACGGTGACCGTGTGAGGGAGCAGAGTGGAGTGGGATCTGGAGGATTACACGTACCTGGGAGTGACAGAGACGGTGACCCTGGGAGGGAGCAGAGTGGAGTGAGAGCTGGAGGATTACACGTACCTGGGAGTCACAGAGATAAGGTTCTGCTGCTGGGACCTGCCTGCACTGAGGTTGAAAGAAGTGTAAGAGCCATCACAGAAAATGCTGTAAGTTCATTGGCTGATAATAAACCGTTATTAGTGACTATCAGTTAATTGCTGTTAGTCAGCAAATTTATTTTTTCAACTTCTAAAGTAAGGATTGAACTCAGAAATATGAGGTGTATGTGAATTTATTGTACTGAGCCAGTAGCATAAATTAAGCTCAATAAGCCACAGTGGAATAAGGTACTTAACCATATTGTTATTACCCGGATGTTAACTTCATTCTAAGTAATAAATTAAGTTACTCGAGGCATGTTGCATTTTACGACAAGGCAAGACATGTTTGTCAGAAGGAAAATGGTACCTGTTGCATTGGGAAGTCATAGCCCCTGCTCATGTCCTAGATGAACACTGGGTCATAGAGATCAGACACTGACTAGAGACTTTGTGATGCTGAGAGTTAGAGGGATAGCGCACACACACAGAACAAATCATCCTGACACATGGCTGCTTGGAATAAGGAAGGGAATCGGCGCCCAAGCAATTGAAGTGAAACAGCCACGGAATCCAGGAATATACCGGTGTCTCCCTCCCAAATCAGTTTCCAAGCTAGAAAGCTGATGAAGGTACTGACTGCTCAGGGGAGGGCAGTCAGAGCCATGTTTGTGGCACCATAAGCAGCCTTACCGTACAGGAGGGGAGGGAGAAGAAAGGAGGAGCAACAATCACAGGGATGTCAGGAAATTGAAGAGGTGTCGGTGTGTCTGTAATTACAGGATAGTGGGGTTAAGAATGTCACTGTGTCTGCAGGACATTCATCTGGGGTTCACTGAGCATTCAAAGGTCATGTCCGTTTTTGTAGTAATGACCTGGGTAGGAAGGGTGAAGTGGTCTGGGAATCAGAATTTAGGGAGCAAGGTGGATGGTTAGGAAGCAGGAACTCCAATGTAGCAATCCCTGGGTTACTGCCAGTGCCGTGCGCAAGTGAGAACAGGACTCGGAGTTTTAGGTAGATGAAAGTGTGACTGGAATGATGGTGCAGCAGGAAAGCCTTCAGATTCCTGGGACATTGGGACTGGTTCTGGGGAAGGCAGTAACTGTATAAGCTGGATGGGCTAAAGTGACAGAGCTGGGACTGAATTTCTTACGGGTGTTTGGGAGGGATTGAAAATAACTTGGCGTGTGCTCATGATCCAAAAGGGAATTGTAGAGGAGAGTACCAGGATTTTCAAAATAATGGGAGATGCAGTTGGTACTAATTTACAACAACATGTTTAACAGTGGAAGATGGAGTAAGAAAGAAAGCCTTAATCTGAGGTACTCGGCATGGACATGAAGACTCGAAGTGTGGGGAGTTCCAGATGCAGATTGCTGTGTGGTAATCTGATGTGTTGATCACCCAGAGCTGGCTCAAGGAATGGCAGGACTTAGTGTTAAATATTGCTGGGTATGAAGGATTCCAAAATGACAGAAGGGAAGGGAAAGGTTGAAGGTAGAAGTATGGGTTTAGATTAGCGTTAGTTAAAGAGTCCAAGAGAAAGAGGATCTGTCCAAGGTCAGAATGAATTTGACTGGAGATAAATACAGAACAAAAAGTATACAAGTAAACTGTGAGGTACAGTCTGCCGGTCAGAAACCATTGGAAAGGATAGAGAGAATAAATATGCAAGGGCATTTGAGAGCGATGACAATACTACAGACTACTAATATTGAGAAACTTAATATTTCCAGATATTGACTGGGTTACTCGTTGTGAAGAGTCATGAGGGGCGAGTGTTTCTGGCTTACATGGAGGATGCTCACTTCAGGAGTATGTGTCCAGCCCAAGAGAGCATGTACTGTTGGACCTTGTCCTTGGGAAAGAGGTGGGATCCAGTGTCAGTAGGGGAACGTTTTGGGGTGCAGCGATCGTTTTATCGTAAAGTTCAGGAAATGGTAGAGAATGATATGCAATAATTGAGACTGAGAATCATTAGTTGACTGCAAGCAACCTTCAATGGGGCAAGAATGAGGCTGGGAAGGTTTGACTGGAACTCTAATTTGGTCAGGAAAAGAGGTCAGTTTTAACTTTAATTGAAACTCAGAACCATATACAAACCATCCACAGCTACATGTGGTTTCCATTGTTTGCCTTTGATATTCGTTATTTCACTTTTCCTTCTCTGTTTGAAAAGAAATCTGCTAAAGATTGTTTGATATGTCTTGCCAGCATAATTTCACACACACTGTTTGCTTCCTAATTTCGCTTTGGACCTCACCCCTCCACATTCCGCACTCCTCTCAGCTTTCTGGGGTATTGAGTTCCCACTGTCTTATGTAGGCTTTCCTGTTCTGTCTGTGTGTTCCTAGATTTCAAGAGAACTCTGGATTTAGCAGTCTGACGCTATTTTATTCTGTGAGATCACAGTTTCTGGGAACCACTTTAATCTCCCCTCAGAATACCTGCCACTGCTTTGTTTCTGACTCATCTTCTCGTTATTGTTTCCTGTTCACTTGAAGAAATCCCTTCTCAGTTTAATAAAGTTAGACCGAGTTACACGAAAACTCCAACACTTAGTCTTGCTTTGTCCATTACAATACTTAAGTTAAAATCAAATGAATTATGATCACTGTTGCCCTTTTCCTTCCTGGTGGCAGTGGTAATGAGTGTGGATGGTACTGTCGAAGGAGGGCGATGGTACTCACACCTGTTGCTGAGTGTCTTTGGGGGAGGGAGGATGTCATTGTGGATGGGGACCAATCAAGTGGGCTGCTTAGTCTTTAATCGTGTCAACCTGTCTGAGTACTGTTGGAGCTGCACTCATAAGACAAGTGGAGATTGTTCCATCAAATCCTGACTTGAACCTTGGAGATCTTGGACAGACTTTGGCAAGGCAGGAAAAAAAAGTTACTCGCTGCAGGCTTCCTAACTTCTGACCTGATGCTCTAACTACAGCAGCTGTATAGTCTTAGATAAACCTGAGAATGTTAGTGCCAATGGATTCAGCAATCGTACTGTCTCTGAATGTTGAATAGCGATGGTGGGATGGTTTATGATGGCTATTGTCTGACATTTGTGTGGCTCGAATGTTATTTGCCACTTGTCAGCCCAAGCCTGACTGTTATCTAAGTCTTGCAGCATTCAGACTGATTTCGTGATCTGAGGAGTAAGGAATTATAAACTCATGAGCAAATATCATTACATCTGACCGTATGAAGGAGTGAGCTTGCAGTTAGCTGGTTTTCCAAAGAACCCGCTGCCTTAGTTCTTCTAGATTAAAGTCGGTTTCAAAGTTGCTCTCCAACAAAGCTTGGTGCGGTGAACCTTGTAAATGGTATACAACACCACTATTGAGCATCAGTGATGGAGTGGATAAATGGTCATGGAAGTGATAGTAATTAAACGGGTTGGTTTTGACCTGTGTTATTCCTGGGATGTAATTCATCACAGCCTTTGAGGAATCAGCAGGTCAGTTGCTCACTGCAGATTTCCTAGCATCTGACTTGCTCTTAAAGGCAGTATTATTTATGGGGCCTGTCCAGGGCACATTCTGGGCAATGATAGCACCCAGGATTCTAATAAACATGGTGTTGGGGACTCAGTGATGGGAATGTTATGGAAGGTCAAAATGGTTTGAATCTTTATTGTTACTTTTTTGTCTAATATTTATGTGGCGTGATTATTAGTTGCCGTTTGTCATACTAAACCTGGATAATTTCCAGGTCTTGTTACATTTCAGCATGGCCTTTTTCAGGAATGTCATCATCTGTGAACATTGCCCCGTCTGACCTTATGATGGAGAGAGGGTCATTGCAGCAGCTGGAAATGGTTGAGCCTCGGACACTCTCTTTCCGGAGGAATTGCTGCAGAGCTCTCCTGGAGTTCCAGTTACTCACACTGACAACAGGCATTATTGTTGCTGGGGATAAGTACTCACACAGCAGGCATTATGTTTGCTGGGGATAATTACTCAAACTGACAACAAACATTATTGTTGTTGATAATTACTCACAGGGACAGAGGAATATTTGTTGTTGGGGATAATTACTCACACTGACCACAGACACTATTGTTGCTGGGGATAATTACTCACACTGACAACAGGCATTATTGTTGTTGGGGATAATTACTCACACTGACAAGAGGCCGTATTGTTGCCGGTGATAATTACTCACACTGACAACAGGAATTATTTTTGTTGGGGATAATTACTCACACTGACAACAGGCATTATTGTTGCTGAGGATAATTATTCACACTGACAGCAGACATTATTGTTGTTGGGGTTCATTACTCATACTAACAACAGGCATTATTTTTGTGGGTGAATTACTCACACTGAAAACAGGCATTATTGTTGCTGGTGATAATTACTCACACTGACAACAGATTTATTGTTGCTGGTGATAATTACTCACACTGACAACCAGATAATTGTTCTGGGGGGAATTACTCACACCGACAACAGGCATTATTGTTGTGGGGGGAATTACTCACACTGACAACAGGCATCATTGTTGCTGATGATAAATTACTCACACTGAGTACATTATTGTTGTGGGGGGAATTACCACGCTGACAACAGGCATTATTGTTGCTGGGGATAATTCCAACCTGGAGAATATTCCCCCAGATTTTGAGTAAGTATAATTATACTCGGGATCTTATTGTCACATCCTGTTACATGGTGCCTTAGTGTGAACAGTAATTACACTCACTGCTCGTTTGGAATTCTCCTCTTTTAAACTGAGCGTGCAATGGGCTCGGATCTGAGTGAACCTGATGGGACATTAACTGAATGACACTGAGCAGGTTATTGCTGATGGATCCCATTATTGCTGACACCTTCCTTCACATTTCCATGGAAGACCCTGCACCGATGGGTCAGCAACTGGCTGGAATACAAGGGCCCTGCTTTTTATGTGCAGGACATACTTGGGGCAGTTTATCATATTTTAGGTAGGCCTCTGTTCTTGCTGGAATGAATCAGATTGGTTACAGATGTGGCAATCACTCGTGTTAAATCACAGTTTTCAGTGTCTCCAGCCATGTGTTGACATTGTGTGGGGTGAATTGAGTTGTCTGAAGATTGAGATATGTGATGCTGGAGACTACTGAAGGAGGCTGAAAGGGATCATCTGGTCAGCCCTTCTGGCTGAAGATTGTTCCAGTTACAGCAGCTTTATTTTTTCCTTGATGTGCTACTGTCTTGCATAACTGGGGATTTCATTGTTAGAGAGCAGCCCTCTCCTCCAATGGTCTCATTCATTGTCCACAGTCGTTTATAACTGAATGTGGCAGGATCTTATAGATACATCTATACCATTGATTCTGGTATCACTGAGCTCCGTCCATAACTGGCTGCTTATGATTCTTAGCATGCAAGTTGCCCTGCTTTGTAGTTGAAGGCAATCAGATTTTCTCTAGGTTGTCCACTCATCTCTAGTTTTGGCTGGTGCTGCGCCCAGCATGTCCTTCTGCATTCTTCACAGACCCAGGAAGGGATCCCTGGCTTGATGATTACTATACAGTCGGAGGTATGTTTAGCCGTTATGGTTACTATACAGTGGGAAGTATGTCGGGCCGTGATGGTTAGTATACAGTGGGAAGTATGCCGGCTGTGAGGTTGCAGACTGCATGAGTTGTGCTGCTGCCAATGGCCCACTGCACCTCATGGACCCTCGTTGTTAGTTGCTCGATCTGTTCAAATTCTGTCCCATTCAGCGCACAGATTGCTACATAAAATGGTGGAGGGTCTACAAAATTAAGATAGCCCCTCCTCACTTTCAGGACTGTTTGTGACCATTCTTACCAACATATGAAATGGAGAGGTGCATCTGCAGCAGGCAGATCGGTGACGATGTGGTCAATTATATGTTTCCTTCTATTGATGCCCTCATAACTTGCCACAGAGCAACAGGATCCAGCATTAATGCTGAGCACTATATTGACTATATATACCAATATTGTATACATATTTCCTCCTCTGCCTGGCTGTTTCCTGTTAGTGGGACAGAGAGGATGGTGATGTTGCTGGAGACATAGCTGTTCACAGAATCCTGCTCTACAGATAATATCTGAGTGTTGCTTGATTAGTCTGTTTGAAATATACGGCGGTCACTTTTACATTTTGTATCATAGAGAGTTACTGTCACTTTATGTCTTACATATTTGAAAATAAATCAAACATCATTGCTTTTCCGTTACAAATAATTGAAGTGAACAAAACTTAATTACCAGCGTACACACCTAATTATTGTACTACTCAGTGACTGTAGTAACCATTTTCAGATCAGTGATTTACCATCAGATCAGCAAAATTCCTGCACATGACATTTTTTTAAAAGAAAGTCTGAATTCAGAAAGAGCGTTATCACACCTCACCACCGCAATCTGCAAAATACCGACCATCAGCCGAATTTGTCCAGGGGGCTTCCAAACTTGAGCTGGACTGTTATTCACACTATCCCTTACAACAAAACAGCCCGAACCAAGAAGGGAGTGCATGAGACAGCCTGTTCCAAGGTCTATCATAGGGCTTGATGCTGGTCCACATAATTTCAGCACTTGTATAAATGACCTGCCAACAACCATGTCGTGCAATTTTATCTCTGCTGATGACTTGGAGTGTGTCACCAAAGCTCTATAATTCTGCACATTGAACCCAATCCCCCTGAAGATGTTATAAATGTGATGGACTCCTGCAGCACATGGCGTCTTATATTGAACCCTCATAAACGATACTGAGTGTACGTCAGCTCCACAATGTCAGTATCCAAACAGTAACCAGACTGTGCATTACAAAGTACCTCATTGTGATTCGTTCACACTTTTCATTATATTCTCACCGTAAAATTGAACAGAACAACTGGCTGGGTTTGGAAACAAATGGAAATTTCTATGTAAATGTTTTCGGCATTGCTTTAACCACTGACAGCAACATTTTATTACTGAAGGTCGTAAAGCCTTTTGATTGCTCACTTCGTACAAACCCACCATTTGTTTTGTTCAAATTTATAACTGGAATATCATCAAAACAATGCACAAATCACAATAAGGAACTTTCAAATCATGCGCCCAAGATCAAATGATTAAGCATAAGGACTTTAAAAATGTACAAGTATTTTTACTTGTATGAGTATTTGTGCTAATATAAAACACTAACATTTTGTGACAATAATTTAACTGTGTCCAAATGTTCTACAGTCGATACGAGTACATATTTGCTGCTTTTATCTCGCAAGTCAGTAATTTGGTATGTGAATGTCAATGTCTGTGTGATGCTAGGTATGTAGGCCTTGACTCTGAAATACTGACGTATTGTTTCAAATAGCATACCCCGACCCCAGCATCAGCTGTTCACAGCAAGCAAGGTACTGACTGGACCCACCCAACCAACCTGCGCGTACAAACTCATCTCCCTGGCCAATATTGGTCATGCTTGGACAATATGTTTAATTTTAGTTCATTCTGTTGCTGATTACGTCAGTATTCATTGCCCATTCTCTCGTTTCCCTTGAAAAGGTGTTGGTGAATTGCTTTCTTGAACTGTTGTCGTCTGCGTGTTTAGGGAGACAAAATGAGGGAAGATCTCGAAACAATAACACAAATAAACAGTGAACGTATTGCTAAACTAGGAGTGGTTTGGACAGAACATGAGTGCGCTAGTATTCCCATTTATCTGCTACTCTTGTCCTTCTGATGTCCCTGATTTGAATGTATGTAGTGTTGAATCTGCGGAAGGTGTAGCGTTCGAATCCTGCGTGAATTTCTGCACATCTTGTGTACAGTACACATTGCTGCTACCGAGTGTTATTG